>NW_024395835.1:279144-293545 GCF_016617805.1 Bactrocera tryoni | reverse complement strand
AAAAGTGTGTCCGCCAGACACTTGTGGGTTGTTAAGGGTTAAGCAGCCCCAAAGTTGTATCCCATTAGTCTAAACTAGTCTGAACATCTGCTTGTAGACAAGAATTTTGTTAAATGTGGGTAAGGCAGAGTTTCTACCCAGTAGCCAATACATGTTTCGGATTTTTATTTCTAATTCTTATTTTTTCTTTTTGACATGTGCACTCCATCTAAGTTTTGTGTCCAGGGTCATGCCTATGTATTTCGCAGTATTGTGATATGATATTTGCACACCGTTCAAGTACAGAGGCATATATCTAGTAAAACTACAGCGATGCTACTCAAATTTGATTTTTTTAGTAGTTAGTTAGTTAGTTACTTCAGTAACCGTACAAATGATTGACCTTCAGCCCTCTATATTGCCCACAAGCCTAGACTTAGCCTAGAGTATGCACGTCCTTATTCTCGATACTCTCCATTATTCTCGAAATTACAACTGGTGTTGCGTTATTTCTGAAAAATATTTGTTATAGATTCTGGACACATGGTATGTATTTAATTTAATTTTAATAATATAAATATTAATTTAATTAATGTATGTAGGATAGCCCTTCCAAAGAAACGCACTTGGTTCAACTTTATAATTAGCATACACCTTTATTTAAAATACATAAATGTTAAATGTTCATGCACAAACTGAATATGTGAAGTCCGTCCGTTTGACCGTCCTACATGTGTGACTGTGTGACTGTAACGACTGTGCTCTTGTCCTGTTTGTTAAGTTGGTTGTGCCCTATCAGTGCTGCCTATTGTCATAGGTCAGTGTTGCTCTTTGTAAGTGAGGTGAGTATGCGTACGTATTAATAAGTGTGTCCCCTACGTGTTGTCCTGTCATCGCTTCCCACAATCGGCCATCCTGCACTTTCATTCGACCCGAATGAAGGATCAAATTTTTTCATGAATTCCGCGACGGTAGTCGTGGGTCCAGGTCCTTCGTGATCTCCAACTTTCACAACTTCGTATCTGCCATGTTTCAACTTCTTAATGATCTTGTACGGTCCAAGATATTTTGGCTTCAGCTTCAGCCCAGATTCATACTGTGTACGTTTGATTGCTACCAGTTCATTAATTTTGTACTCAACTTCAGCTTTACGACGAACATTGTAGGTCTTGCGATTTTCTTCTTGTAAACGAACTATGTTCTCTTTCGCTTGAAGACGGCTTTTCTCACGCTCTGAGTCGATTTCTTCTGTTGCGAAGTTTTCTAAAAGCTCTTCCAAATTCGGCATTTCAGCCACTCGCATTTCTAATCCAGTTAATATCTTAAACGGCGATATTTTTGTACTACGAGGTGGAGTGTTGTTTATAGTCTGTTGTACGCGTTATACATGTTTGTACCACTCACCAGGACTTTCGTGGCATAATTTCGATATCATAGGTATCACGATTTTGGGTATTCGCTCAACCTGTTCATTCCCCCTTGGAACACCCGTGGCAATTGTTAGATGCTGAATACCTTCTTTCACACAGTACTCTTTGAAAAGAGTTGACGTAAATGTGGACCCTCTGTCGTTGATTATGCGCTTTGGATTTCCAAATACCGACGACTGCTTCCTAAGTCTGTCAACTACTGCCTCTGTCCCGTGTATTTTGTTGGATAAAGCCAAACAAATTTGGAAAATGCGTCGACAACCATAGGTCCAACGTGGTCAACGTGGTATATACCTAAAGGACAGTCCTCCTTGTTAATTGGACTCAGCCAGCCTTCCCTTTTTCCCTACTTTATTTTCGTTTACCAAACATTCGATACAGCTTTCTACTACGAGAGATGTTTTCGCTTTCAACTGTGGAATATAATATGTTTTCTCCACTATGTCTAAGGTTTTCTTACTGGAGAAGTGACCTTGTTTATGTGCAATCCTTATCACTTCCTCCTCCATGAGTGAAGGGACTACTATCAACTCTTTGATGGGGTCCTTGTGTAATATGCCGTATTTCATATAGTAATCCTCGTATTCGTCCTTTTCTAAAATCTTCCGTACAATGAATGAATCAATGAATCTTCCATGAGTAGACAGGAAACTCTGCTCAACGCGTCTACGTGCCTCATTTTAGTGCCACTTCGATGCTCTATTTCGTAATCAAAATCCTATAAATACATTGCCCAGCGCGAAACTCTTAAGGGTACGTCTCGTTTCTTCCGGTTCCTATTCGGAATTTAATACCTATCAGATATACACGACATTTCTTGGGTGCTTCGATGATGGCTAAGACTTCGAGTTCGTACGAATGGTAAAACTCCTCACACGGTTTCGTCTTCCGACTCATATACTGGACTGGATGACAGTTCTGATCATCTCTATTCCTCTGCAATAGTAGTGCCCCATATCCGAATTTCGATGCGTCTGTATGCACCTCTGTTACTGCTCGCGGATCGTATAACGTTAAAACTGGCTTGATTATTGCCGCTTTTAGTTGCTGAAATGCTGTTAGTTGCTCATCACCTAGTTCATATCGTACATCTTGTTTCAACATTTCTGACAATGGTCTCGCAATTGTTGCGTAAACTTCGATGAATCGCCTAAAGTACGAGGTTAGTCCAAGGAATCGTTGCATAGTTTTTTTATCACGTGGCAGCGGGAACTGTTTGATGGCGTTCGTCTTCGCCTCGGATGGTTTTATGCAACTATTCTTGATAATATAAACCAGGAACTCAACTTTCCTCACCAGAAACTGACACTTGCTCCAATTGATTCGCAATCCACTAGCTGCAGCTGTCTTCAGCACAACTTCCAAGTTCTTGATGCTCTCGAATTCATCTTTGGAAGGAATTATAAGGTCATCCATGTACGCAATCGCGATCCCATCTTTTATCAAATCTCTGAATACGGCTAGAATGAATCTCACAAACACTGCTGGTGAACTACAAATTCCAAATGGTATATACAAAAACTCATACTGTCCGGTACCCGTAACAAATGACGTATATTTTGTGGATTCGGCGCTTACGGGCACGTGAAATAATCCATTTTCCAAATCAAGTGTCGTATTTATCTGGGCACATTGCAAACACTCGACTACTTCATCCATCAATGGCATCGGGAAATTGTCCCTTAGTATTTTCGCATTCAATCTCCTATAATCGCAGCATATCCTCTTTTCACCGTTCTTTTTAGGTACCAGAACAATTAGTGATGCATATTCCGATGTGCTGGGTTTAATGACCCCTTCTTCCAACCATCGTCCAACTTGCTCATCGACCCAAATCTTATCTACGTGGGATACTCGCCTCGGCCTCTCGTATAGCGGCTCTTCGTCTTTCATTACAATTTTCATCTCGACAGGCGACTTCACGTTCTTCGCTGGTCGATACTCGGTTATCAACTTATCTATCATCACCGCATGTGTGTGACTGAGATGCTGCAGATCGATGTGTGATAGGTGCCGTAAAAATCAAATCTTTGAATAATAAATTGCTGTTCCTGCTTATCTTTGTCATTGTATTCATGCTACACCTTTCTGGCTTGTTGGCCTTATCAATAGTTTTACAATCAGATGCTTTTTGCACTTCTCTTCCGCAACTGTTACACTTGAATCTGTTCCGTGGGTAATATCTCGCCAAGTGTGAACTTTCTCCGCATCTAAAACACCTTTCTTTAAAATTGAAATTTGATGTAACCGTGTTAGATGGCGGTGGCTTCAACGAATTCGCAAATTGCGATGAAGGTTTTCCAGTATTGATTCGCTCATAAATTTTTATTTGTTCCTTAAGGTCGCGGCAGACCTTGCTTGATACAAATTGGACTTGTTGGCCTTGGAATCTGGTATACCATTGATGTAGTACTCTATAAGGCTGTGGTCATTTAAGTTTGTAGACTTACCGATTTCCATCAGACAATATAAGTCTTCACGCAAATCTTCACTCTGCTGTTTACGTCGATTCCTCAATGTCCGATGTACATCAATTGCCGAAACGATGGTACCGAACTCGCTCTTCAATGCTGATTTCAACGAACTCCGACTACAAATACCAACTTGACCACGTACGAACATCTTTGCAGCTCCCTTCAGTAATTGCTTGGCATAGATATATTTCTGTAGTTTATTCCACTGTACAGCTTCCGCATTATCTTCGAAGTTTTGTAGCCATTGTTCAAAATTAGGCTGTCCTGAACCACTAAATGGAGTCAGGGAATCTTCCACATCACGAAGTGTAAACATCGATCGCTCTACAATCGGTGTATTCACGCTGCGTCTACTACCGGCGTCATCGACTTCATCCTCGCTTGCATTCAGGCCGAAGTCTTCCAGCAATCTGTCCTGCAGTACGGTTTTCCGTCCACTAGCTACTAATCCCAACCTTTCCAAGTTTTCCCTAAGTCCGTCCACAGTCAATGCTAAAATCTGTTCGCGGTCCATTGTCTTACAATGCTCTTACCAATTCAATTACAAAATCAATATCAATACAAATTAAGGAAGAAGCGAAATACAGTGGACTCGCGATAATATGAACTAATTAAAAACAGGACTGTTAATTTTTGCGAAATTGTTCATATTTACGAAAGGTGCAAAAACGAAAAAATGTAGTATTAAATTAAATTTTTTTTATTTTAAACTTCAAAATAAACTTGCTTTATTAATTTTTTTCGTTACACAAGTAAAACAATGTTGCATGTAAACAGAACAGTTTAGATATAATTTCATATTATACATATTTTAATTTTATAAAAAGTTGAAGCTCATTTTGGAAAAAAATCGGTAATCCTCTTTTGCTGTTTCTTTTGTTCAACCACCTTAAAAACTGCTTTTTCCCTTAGGTTCTTTAATACATTTAATTCCTTTTGTTCAACCATTTCACTTTCAGCCCATTCCACAGCATTATTAAATATGTCAATAGCTTCTCTTGCTGTAATCGTTCTCTACAGTATAGTCGTCTTCGTCGGATATTTCTTGTGTTTCTATTTTCATTGAATTCATTGTGGCATCCTCGTTCCATTCTCTAACATTGCGTTGCAGTGATTCCAATCTGCAGTGAATATAAATATGTAGTAAAGCCAACTTTTTTGAGTTTACGTTTCTGATAAAACAAACCTCAGTCTCAAGTTTTGTAAAAGATTGGCTGCGGTCTCCTCCAAGTCCCTCACATTCATCTTCAAGTTCCTCTTCCTTGAAGGATATTCAAAGTTAATTTCATCTTCTCAGGATCTTCTTGATTTTCAAGCATACTCAAACCTCAAGTTAAGGATATTCAAAGGAATTTCATCTTCAGGATCGTCTTGATTTTCAAGCATACTCAAAACATTGTTCCAGCATTTTGATAGTGTGGCCTCATCCACTTTGAGTTCCATGCAGATTCAAGGGTAATAATAGCGTCCTTAAGTGAAATTTGCTTCATAGACTCTAGCAAGTCACATCCTGTTGCAGCAACGGAAGCCAAAAGACTGTTTCTGTAATAAAGTTTTGTAATCCTGATTGCATTTTGGTGAATGAACGATGGAACCAATCTTTGAAGAAGATAGCCTATAATGAACAGGGCAGTCAAACCCCTTAAAACAACGGGAGTTTCTGGCCTTGTCTATCACAAGGAGCTCGAGTTGATGAGATCCTTCCGCATTTGAACAGCACAAGAATGTTATTCTTTGCTTTTCCATCTTTGCTCCTGGGGCTGTTTTTTCTAATGATGATACATACGTCTTTTGTGGTAAAAGTTTCCAAAATAAACCGGATTCGTCGGCGTTGTAAACTTGCTCCCGACTTAAACCAATCTCTTCCATTTTCGTCTTTAGAGCTTTTTTGAATGGATCGACCAACTGGGGCTGTGAAGATAGTTTTTCCCCAGAAACTTGGAGCAACCCAACGCCATATCTCTTTTTGAAATTTTGGAGCCATCCATCACTGGCATTGAAATCAAGGCAATTTTCTTTAATTGTACAATGAAGCACCTTCGCCTTTTCTTTTAACATCAGTCCGCTCACCGGGAGTTTTTTGTCCCTCATATGCAAAAACCATCTATACAACGATTTTTCCAATTTTGGATACCTGATGGACCCATAGTTTTCCTTTTTCCAGGACCCATAAATGTATCGTTAACACATTTAAGGATAGCGTTTTTATTTTTCTTTATTCCACATACTGTAGACTTTGCCACTCCATATTTAGTTGCTAAATTTGCAACACTTGCACCTTTTCGTAAGCATTCCAAAATATCGGATTTGTCTCTTAAAGTCAGAAACGTATGCTTTTTTGTGTGCATGTTTCAAAATTATTTACATTTGATTATTTCTTAAGAAAATAAAGAGGCACTTATGCTTGCGTGCAATCACCAACCAAAAACACTTAAAAATTCTTACAGACGACTGACGTAGACAAAATCAAACCCTGTAATGAGCACCTGTAAGCATTTTCGAGCGATGGGTAAATACATAGTATGTATGTACATGCATATTGAATGCGAATAACTAGGGAATTCCCCAAATTACAAAGCGCTTTAAATTCGTTATTGACAACAATATTGTTCATATTTTAGAGCTTTTGTCCAAAGTTCATATTTTAGAGTAGTCAATGGTAGCCAAAAAGTGTTCATATTTTGGGGGGTTCATAATTTAGGGTGTTCATATTATCGCGAGTCCACTGTATTACAAATTTTAAATTTTATAGACATATTAAAAATATAAAATTCCGCAAATTTTTAAAAAATTTTACAATATGTTACAAAATGAAAATGGTTACAAAGTTTATTAAAATTATTTCGAATAATAATATTGGAATAATGTTTGTAAAATGAAATTGAATTACAAAATTTATTAAATTGAATTGAATTATAATGTGAATATAAAATTATATGGCTTTACTTTATTCGCCTCAACTGTACTTGTGAATTGTTTTACAGTTGTCCTCTTTTGGTTACCGCTACTGTATTTGTTCACTTCTCTGCTACTATACCGCCACCAACGCTTTGCTGCTGTCTTCTCTGTTACCAACGCCTTGTTGCTGCCTTCTCTGCTTTACACCGCTACGATTGCCTTGATTATGATATAAAGTTAAAATTTACACATTCACATTTGAGATATAAAAAATGTCAATTTAAAAGTTTTTTTTCCCGCGTGTCTACCATCTCACTCTGACACCATAATTGTAGGATAGCCCTTCCAAATAAACGCACTTGGTTCAACTTTATAATTAGCATACACTTTTATTTAAAATACATAAATGTTAAATGTTCATGTACAAACTGAATATGTGAAGTCCGTCCGTTTGACCGTCCTATATGTGTGATGACTGTTTAACGACTGTGCTCTTGTCCTGTTTGTTAAGTTGGTTGTGCCCTATCAGTGCTGCCTATTGTCATAGGTCAGTGTTGCTCTTTGTATGTGAGGTGAGTATGCGTACGTATTAATAGGTGTGTCCACTACGTGTTGTCCCGTCATCGCTTCCCACATGTATTATTTTGTTTTTTTCGGGAAAACAATACAAAAAACGAAGAAATATTTATTTAATTTTTTAAAAATTGAAGTTGTGTTATAGTGTCGGGGGAGGTCGAGTTATATATAAAGTTTTTTTACTAAACTTCAGGGGTTCTACTTATCATATAAACTTAAACTTTTTCCCTATCTTTCCCCCACTTAAAAAAAAAGCAAGTTGAATTAGGTTGTTCACTTGCATAAAATGTGTCATGCTTTATATATTGTAAATACTGGAATCCTGCTAAATTATTCCATACATGTAGTATATAAATGCTTTAAGGGGGCCCACTTTTTGGTGAAATCCCATATCTCGGAACCCGACCAAATTGAGTATGTGATATTATTTTAATATTTCTATGTCACAGTGTGAAAATGAGCGAAATCGGACTACAATCACGCCTACTTCCTATATAACACAATTTAAAATTCCATTTGATTCTTTCACTTTCCAAAACACAAATAAAGAAATAATTAATATAACGGAATGAAATGCGGTAATAAGTATTCCACGATGTGACCAAAAATAGTTCAAATGCAACCAAACCTGTTAAAGCCCCTAGGTACCGAATATGTGGACCCCGGTACCTATAGTTGACTTTTGATCGAAAATATCGTTCAATGTGTGAGATATGAAATTAAAATACACACAGAAGCCTTATCTGCCAATAGTATTTTTTTGTATCAAAAATGGGTTGAATCGGGTCAATACTTCCAAGAGCTCCCATATACCTAATATAAACATTTTCGAACTTCTAGGTCACTTTATGCCAGATATATCCGAAAATATTTGAGTCATCTCAATGAAAATTTCAAAACATGTTTTATTCATAACAGTGTATCCTTGCGGCTAAAATAGATACAATTGGGCGAAAACTTCTCCCTCCCCCCACATAACTATTACCATGATTTTCGAACATCCACTTGGCCTTGCTCCATACGATTAATGATTTTATGTGAGGTACCTTAATAAAACCCAGGGAGCATTTTTTGAGTATGTGGCATATTAGTAGTATGTGGGATGAGCACCCCCTCCCCCTACTCAAATATATTCAGTATAAAATTTTCGGTTGCACCTAAACTTAGCCCTTCCTTACTTGCTTTCTTTATATATATTGCATTATTATATCCAATCATGCATTTTAATTCATTTTCATTCATAAAATGACTTAAAATATTTTTGTCCGGTTTTTGAAACCAAATGTTTTTATGTGCGTTGCTCTGTTCGAAATGAAGGGTTGCTCCATTAAAAACGGTCACAGTTCTTAACCCATCTTTACCCATCGTTGCGCAAGCGCAACATTTCGAATTCGTTTTTTTTTTTTATTTCTAAAATAAGGAAATAAATCTATGAAATGTAAGCCAGTCTCAAAAAGAAGAACTAACAGATAGACAACAATTTTTTTATGGCTTTTCAAATACAAATGCATTTTATTTTTATCATTCAAAAACTGCTAATTGAGTCATCTCGGGATCGATATATTCATCCAATCATAAAAAATATTAATTTAAATAAACCTTTACTTTTTACACTGTACAAAGCTTTAGCAATATCTTCTTTGTGATATAAACCCTTTTGGTGGACAAAACTACCTACACGTGTTGTTTATCTTACATTTCTAGGAAACGTTGCGTTTACGCAACCTTGGGAATAACAATAGTCTGTTGTTATTGTTATTCAGCATGCCATTCGTGTTAGAAATGTATTGTCAATAATGGGTTCTCGCTATTCAAGAGTAGTTCTGTTTTGTTTTTATTATTCAGTTGGTTCTAGAACGTTGAGTTAATAACATAGATAACTTGATACGAGACTCTTTGGTTCGAGAGAGAGCTGTCAAAACTATGCTAATAGTATCACATAGTAATTTCTAAAAAACGTTAAGTGAGTGTATACAAATCAGTAAATAATAAGGCGAAATATTATGGCTTGGCAGCGATTACTATCTTCTCAAGAAATTCTGAGTACCTTAGAAGAGGAAAAGGATTTACAAGATGCCACTCAAATCGATGCCGTGTACATCCCCGCGACGGTTGACAATCTTACAGACGAGGAAGGCCTAGATGATGACGCGCTAGGTGATTTTGACAATATTGTGTCCACTGATATCGCTGGAACATATGAAATACACACCGATTTACCCTTAGAGCCTGAAAACACGCAAGGTGAGCTCGGTTCTTCAACATCGAAGAAGCCAAGACTGTCAAAGAAGTCCCCAAAATGTGTTCCAGACTGGAAAAAAGAACATCCGACCTATGTATATGAATTGTCCAACAAGTGATGAAACAGTAATGACACAAAATATTGAAGAACGTGTAGGTGGAACAACACCTTTTGAAGTATTTTCACTATTTTTTAGTGATGAAATTTGGGAACAGATTGTATGTTTCTCGGAAAAATATGCTCGTGACCATAACCGTCATTTATTTATCCTCACGGTAGCAGAACTCAAAAGATTTTTTGGTATATTATTATTGTTCATTATCATTCTTTACCAGCAACGAAATTGTACTGGTCAAAAGATGAAGACAAAAATGTATCAATTGTAAGAAATTGTATGAGTCGGAACAAATTTTACTCTATAAAGGAAAACATTCACCTATGTGATAATGCGGATCTGGATAAAAATGATAAATTCGCTAAATTGCGTCCTATTTTCGATGTAATGAATCAAAGAATATGCAGTTTGGGATATTCTCACACAACTTGTCAATTGACGAAGAAATGGTGCCGTATTTTGGACGTCATAGTTGCAAGATGTTCATCAAAGGAAAGCCTGTAAGATTTGGTTTCAAGATATGGTGCTTGTGTAGTTCAAATGGTTATCTGTATCGGTTTATTCCATATGGCGGAAAGGATAGTAACGACAATAGAAATGATTTAGGTCTAGGAGAAAAAACTGTTCTGGACCTATTGTCTGTCATTGAAGATCCTCGCAAACATCGCATTTTTTTTGATAATTTCTTTTCTTCGCACAAATTATTTTGCATTCTGAAAGAGAAAGGCTATTTTGCCACTGGTACTATTCGAGAAAATAGAACAATGAATAAAACCATGATAAATACGAAAACTCTTCAGAAAAAGAGAGAGGATCATTTGATTTCAGCTTTGACCAAAAACATGAAGTATTATTAGTTCGATGGAATGACAATTCTGTGGTGACTGTGGCTACTAACAACGCAAAAATCGAACCATTGGTTACGGCAAAACGTTACGATAGAAAAATAAAAAAAATGGTGAATGTGCCACAGCCCCAGGTTATAGCAGATTATAATAAAAATATGGGAGGCGTCGATCTGCATAATAATGGAATTGCCAATTACATAGGATTCGAGTAAGAGGGAAAAAGTGGTGGTGGCCACTGTTCATCAATTTGATAGATAGTGTTTTAGTAAACTCGTGGAAGATTTACAATCTGGCAAATGAGCGATCTATGACTCAATTCAGAATTTAAATCTTACGTTGCTGTTAGTTTGATGAAAACCGAAGAAGCCCAACTTACAGATAATTCTCACTTTTGGGTAATTCAAATAGAAATTTAGGAAGACCATCCAAAAACGCATTACCTTCCAATATTCGCTTCGATAATATTGGTCATGTCATAGAAGAGCACGAAAATAAACGTCGAAGAAGATGCAGACAGTGTAAAAGTACAACAATTTATATGTGTAAAAATGTCAAATACATCTTCATGTTGATTGTTTTAAAATATTTCACTCACGCTAATCGCTATAGTATTAGCGTAAGTGAAATATTTTAAATGTATTTTTATGACTTGCTTGTATAATATAAGTTCAGTAATCCCAACGTTGCGTAGGTGCAACATTTCACGGAATGAAAAATAATTAACCAATATTTTTTTTTTTTAATAATTTTCTCTTTTTTTATGTATTTTTAAACGTAAGAAACAATAAAACCATAAAATATGCATTTATTTTTACCCTTGGGAAATAATCGGTTAAACTACAAGTAACTTGTAGAATTATGTGCAGCTGCGCTTTTGGCTCAAGTAATTCACACTATGCAATTTACGAATACGGTTTTATCATGCATGAAGGAGGAGAGCGTTTTAATATTTTTGTTGCCAATCGCATCACAAGTATGCAATACTAAACAAATGACATAAGCACATCTCAACCCTGCAGGCATATAGTCGAAAGGTGCATCGCACATACAGTTATCAAGCTCTTCACTTTGGAATTTTGGATACCTATTTCTGCTTGATTTGAATATAAATTGGCCTAAATGTAGTACTTCGATGCAAATTTACCAGAACGGCGGAAAAATTAATTACTTTCGTCAACCTCAGTCACTGACATTTCGCTTTATTGTAAATATATAAACACTTTTACAGTAATGCAGCCAATATGTGGTTACTTAAACATTATCGTCAAAAAAGAATACTCTGATATTCTCGATACAACACACATTCAACAAGGAACCCGGCATTTACTTCACATGGTACAAATAGTGGATTTTTCTTTTGAATACGAAGATCTTAAACAGATCTTTACCAATAAGCACTTCGAGCAAACTGACGTCTTTATCACAATTTTTATACTCATTTGGACTTATAGGAGAAAGTGGTCGTTTAGCTAAAGAATTATTGGATTTCCAGTCACGACACGAAAAAAAATTCTTTTTTTTAGGAATTTATCGAATAAAAAATGGCGATATAAAGGTTCATGCAACAATTTTCTAAATTGCTATATAGAGTATTTAGTGTATAAGGAATGTAACAAAGCAGAGCAAAAAGGTAAAAGTCCTGCCTGGATGGTGAATGTGTATGCAAAGCGTTGAATTAAATTTTTGTTTGCCAATTCATTTATACATACAACCCACCTAAAATAATGCGATAAATGCGCCGTTACATAGAACAAACAATTTACCGGAGACATAAAAAATAACAATCCTGCGAGTGACAAGTGTGACAGTGCAAAATATTCACACTTCCTTGCACACGCTAATTATATGCAAATATAGCACGTAAGGAAGAACTAAGTTCGGGTCTCACCGAACATATCATATTCTCACAACTTGCCACAGAAGTACCTTCAGTCACATAAGGTATGGGGTTTAGAAAAAATGTTCACCAGATTTTATTCATTTAAAGCACAAATTTTGCACCGTCATATGAAAAACTGCACTCTCAATCTTATTAAGATAACTCACATATTAATTGATATATGCGGTATAAAATCACCCTGAAGTACGAAAATCTTTATATTAGGTGTGTGGGGGCTAAAGGAAGTATTAACCCGATTCAACCCATTTGTACATACTATTACCAGAAAAGGATTCTTTGTGAATTTCAATAATAAAACTGACGCATTGACAAATATTGTCGGTAAAAATTCAACTGTAGGTTATTGGGTAAAAAAATCGGTATTTAGGGACTTGAACAGTTTTTGTTGGACTTGGACAATTTTTTACCATAAGATGGGAATGCCATTATTGGAGCATAGTTTATTCCGTTATATTAATTGCATCTTAATTTGTAATCACGAAAAAAGAGGATCCGATGGAATGTAAAATAAAAAAAGGGTGGTCCGATTTCTCTCATTTTCACACGGTTATATTGGTTAGACTTGCTCAAAGAGGGCGGGTCTCGAGTTATGTATATTCACCTAAAAGTTGAGGGTGCCAAGCCCGTCGTCCAATTTTCACACCGGCTCCAACGAAGCGTTCGCGTATTATACCGCATCAAGATTTCTTAATTTTTAATAAAGTTGCACCTTGCACGGGCGGACGGATAAACGGACAGAAAGACAGTCGCCCGGATTTCAACTTTTGTAATCATTTTTTAATAATTTGTATACTAAATATACATAACTATTTATCTATCTCGATAAGTTTTAGGTGATACATATAACCGTTAGGTGAACAAACTTATTGTAATCTGTAGCAACCTGTTTCAAGAGTATAAATGTATTTTGTTTTGCGGTTAATTTGATCAACTTCTTTTGTTAGCTTAAAGCTGTTTCTACATTAAAATTAAATAAAAAGTTAAATGATATAAAACTAAGAGTATTTCAGTTTTAAATTTAAACATGAATTATCGACAATCAAACTACAAAACAATAACATTCTTCTTCTTCTTAATTGGCGTAGACACCGCTTGCGCGATTATAGCCGAGTTAACAACAGCGCGCCAGTCGTTTCTCCTTTTCGCTACGTGGCGCCAATTGGATATTCCAAGCGTAGCCAGGTCCTTCTCCACTTGGTCCTTCCAACGGAGTGGAGGTCTTCCTCTTCCTCTGCTTCCCCCGGCGGGTACAGCGTCGAATACTTTCAGAGCTGGAGTGTTTTCGTCCATTCGGACAACATGACCTAGCCAGCGTAGCCGCTGTCTTTTAATTCGCTGAACTATGTCAATGTCGTCGCATATCTCCTACAGCTCATCGTTCCATCGAATGCGATATTCGCCGTGGCCATTGCGCAAAGGACCATAAATCTTTCGCAGAACCTTTTCTCGAAAACTCGCAACGTCGACTCATCCGTTGTTGACATCGTCCAAGACTCTGCACCATATAGCAAGACGGGAATTATGAGTGAATTATAGAGTTTGGTTTTTGTTCGTCGAGAGAGGACTTTACTTTTCAATTGCCTACTCAGTCCGAAGTAGCACCTGTTGGCAAGAGCAATCCTGCGTTGGATTTCCAGGCTGACATTGTTGGTGGTGTTAATACTGGTTCCTAAATAGACGAAATTATTTACAACTTCAAAGTTATGACTGTCAACAGTGACGTGAGTGCCAAGTCGCGAGTGCGACGACTGTTTGTTTGATGACAGGAGATATTTCGTCTTGCCCTCGTTCACTGCCAGACCCATTTGTTTCGTGCTTCCTTGTCTAGTCTGGAGAAAGCAGAACTAACGGCGCGGGTGTTAAGGCCGATGATATCAATATCATCAGCATACGCCAACAACAGTACACTCTTATAAAAGATGGTACCTTCTCTACTAAG
>NW_024395835.1:260915-279044 GCF_016617805.1 Bactrocera tryoni | reverse complement strand
CTTATCGTATAAGAAGTATAACTTCAAAAACAGGTGTACCCCAAGGAAGCGTCCTGGGACCACTCTTATACATTTTGTTTACTAGCGATATGCCTACGCCGCTAAACAACACAATCGCCACATTTGCAGATGATACCTACATCATTACTAATGGTAAAAATATAGTAGATTTGTCGAACAGAATGCGGTCTTCAATCAACCAAATTGTAGAATGGACACAAAAATTGCACATTACTCTCAACGAGTTGAGATTCCAAAAATAAAAGTTCTGCGAAAAATTGTAAATGCTCCGTGGTACATACGGAATTCAGATCTACATCGTAAGCTTCACATAAAATGATCCGGGGAAGTTATTCGAGCAACGGCATCCAAACATGCCACAAGGTTGCAAAACCACGTAAACGCTGAAGCCCGACAACTAGGAGAGACTAGAAATAGCAGGCGCGGATTGAAAAGAACAACGTTTCATGACCTTCTAAGCAAATAACAAATATTATAATATTTAGTTTTTAATACAAAGTTTAGTTTTTGAAAAAAGCTTCTTAAGGGGGGAGCCTGGTTTAGAGGCTTGAAAAAATCGATTTCTTTGAGGATTTTTTTGGGAAAGAAAGAAATAAGTGATTAAAGTAAAACTTTCAGGGTTTATAGTTGTATATTTAGACATCATTCACAAAATTTTTTTTAGATACGAAATCCTTGATATTCCGCTTTTGGGAAGCTTTGGCGGATGCATTTCGCATGTGTATTTGTCTGACGGCGGGCAGGATGCAAAGAGATACAAAAAATTCAAAAAGATTCATATCTTTTAATAATTTATCTTCTAGTTAAACTAAAAAAAAAGTGTAAAATTTTAGAAATTTTTTAAAAATTGAAAAATGTGGTTTACTTTATGTTGTTTAAAAATATGTTTAAACTTGACTTTTCTTAGTTTTTTTTAGTTTAACTAGAAGATAATTTAATGCCAAAGATATTAAACTTTGCCCCAATTCCAAACAACGTTTATTTTTTTTATCCTGCCCGCCAATTAAGGAAAATCGTAAGAATGAAAAACCGAGAAATCGCGCGTCAAAAATTTCGCTTTCTGCCCAATCGCTCATAGATCTGCTAGACGCTCGGTCGCTATTTTCCTTCTAGCTTCGAAAATAAGTATATTCTTAGATTATTTTTAAAAGATTTAAGCAAAAAAAAATCGAAAGATTTACCGTCTATGAATTCCAGCGCACCGACACCTGCAGCGGACATACAACCCCACAAAATTACCCCTCCGCGGCCATATTTTACAGTAGCAGCAAGGTTCTTTTTTTGCAGTTCGGTGTTAGGCTTCCTCCACACAGTTTGCCGACCATCAGATTGAAATATATTGAATTTACTCTCATCTGAGAAGAGTACACTGTGTATTCCTTCGCATAAGCTAAACGCTTCGTTTGGTTCGCTTTTGAAATTAGAGGTTTACGTCTAGCTACGCGAGAACTGTAATTAGCTTCAGGCAGTGTCCTCCAGACCGTTATTGGATGAATATCTTTTCCCATCTCTTCTTTAACTTCCGCAGCGATTTGTGTGGATGATATTTATAACGGTACTTTAAAAAGAGTTACCATAATTAATAAAAATCAAACTAAGTTGCCTGATTTTATAGGGTGTGTCAATACTTTTGTTTCGCTAAAATTAGCGCTTTTTTCTTTTTTAACTAATGTTAAATAAATACAAAGAGATAATTAAATGAATTAAAGGAAATATAATTGATAATTACTCGTTCTAACTAAGCATTTTTATTTGGTATGCAAAACTTATTTTATAAGTGGTAAAAACAGTGCCAAAGTCAAGGTATCTTGCTGTGTCAATACTTTCGTTCATCACTGTATGTAATTATGATATGAGTATAATTTTGTATGAATGCATGCATAGTAATATTTATCGTCAATTTGGACTTGCATATTTAATAATTTTCCTTGATGTTTACATAATATTCTATTCTAATAAATATTTTTATATTATATTTCCTACTAATAGAAATTAAATTTATCACAACAATACATACATATGTATGTATGTATGTGTGCATGTATGTACATCTTCTATCATATTAATCTTATGTCTCTGCACATGCTCATATCATAATCTTATTATGTATACGCATGTGCGCATTCAGAAATTCAAATCATGATTTTATCACTTATCAATATAATGTATTACATGCGCGCATTGATCTACATGTTCATGCATTCATATATATTTATATGTACATATATTTGCATACACTTCCGAACAAATAATGCACAAGCATACAAACATACATATGCGTACACATGTGAATATGTCACCAACAATAAATTGAAGCAATGTTCTACAAAAGCAACAATTGTCTAAATAGCAGGAGCATCACAGGTCAATATGGCAGACGAATTGGCGAAGCTCAAATGTAGTAAATTTTACAACAAAAACGATTTCATTCATAAACGCAGGCGCAAAATCCACAAGCGACCTCGCTTCATTCATAAAAACAGACGCCGTAACATCTCCCCGAGCATGCCTTTGCCAACAAGCGTCTTTTCGCGACGATGGCAAAAGCTAAAAATCATAAATTGAACAACTTTCTGGTTAGTGTAGCTTCACAGAAAGAAGTGACAAAAGTGGCAACATAGCCGTTGTCGATTTACAATATTTGTCTAAAATATTTTTCCGTGACTCGCAAAATCTGCGTCGATATGTATGCACGCGCATACATCTTCATAGATATTTACGCTGGTTTGTAGGCGGAGCTGTACAGCGGCAAGGGAAGCGGTGACAATCGGCGGCCATTAGTTTATTTTTTCGGCACAGCTTGGATTTTCTATCATCACATAAGTGCTGAACCAATGAGCGCGACAAATATTAGAATACACACGTTCTTAGGGACACAGTTATTAAGCCAGCTGCACAACTACATAACTGGGTGTCCATAAGAACGTGTGTGTTTTAATATTTGACAGATGTCGTTTGCAGTCTGTCGCGCTTCAATATGTTCAGCACTTGACTCTTTGACAAAAACGCAAGTTTCGGCCATTGGTTGACCGTGACAACGGAGATGCGAAAGAAGCGTGCGACACTTCTTATTATGAATGTATGTACATATGTATGTGGCTCGCATTTGCATTCGTCAACATACAGACAAATGTGCCAAAGAAATAATATATGCACATATGCATGTGTCATAGAAATTCTATTGGTACTATTATGGAAATGATAACGAAATAATGCGAATATGCATATTTCATGAAGGTCATTAATTTGTTTTAAGAAATGGAAGGAATGAATGGAAGTGTTTTTATGAGCACATTTAAGTTCATTTTATAATAGACGAAATTAATATAATTTTTTAAATAATAATTTATTTAAAATTATTTTTTATTTAATTTTATCACATAAAATTTTTACCATTTTTACCAAAGTAATCACGCATATGTGACAATGGCTCATATAATTCAATATAAGCATGCATATGTCACTCAGAGAATGCTTTTTTACATTCTCTGTGTGTCTTTATATATTTTGTATATTTTTCTACAAAGCAATTCTCTTTATTTATTCTCAGTCATTTTACATACATATATTTCTGCCACCGCACGTGCTCAATTCTGCTAAATAGCCAGAGCACGGCGAATTCCTTGATCTGATTCTATCAGCTCTGTTAGCCGCGCAATCGAACCGTCATACAGATTTCGATTTGCACCTTCTCTATGTTTTTAAGTTCTCTGGCAAAACGAAATTCTTCGTTGGGAGTGTATTTCTGTCTCTTCATATTCTATGCTTCGGCATATATGCCTTGTTATCATATGCCGTAAATACATATATTTCTGTCTCTTCATATTCTCGGTTAGAATATATGAGAGAATTGTAAACAATGTTAAAATTGTGAAGCGAATTCCGACCTACAATGTTAACAAATGCGGCGAATTCCTCCATCTGAATCTATCAAATGTTCGCAGTCGAACCTGCACCTTCTCTATACTTTTAAGTTCTCTGGTAAGAATACGTATGCTGAGAGTAACTGCTCATGTGAGTCAAAACGCCCTTGTATGCTTTCAATTTCAATTTTTATTTTCTAGTGGTGTCAAAGCGAAGTAAGAAAAAATCACTCAGCGCTTATAAATTTTGAAGGGCACTTTAATACTTTTGGAAATATGCGTTAGTGAGATCGACAGAGGAGGAGGGAGGCCAAGTAATAAGGAAAGATTTTGGACGCCTGGTCCGACTGTTTTTTCTGCTGTCAACATTTGCGATATTTCTTTGTGCCATTCAAAACCACAATGCGACACAACAAACAAACTCACCAACTCAAGCGGATGAGTGCTATATATGTATGTACACTGGAGTTTCAATGCACGCACTGCAGAGGAGTTGTGGAATACAGCAAACTGTTTTTTGTACGCGTCGCGCGGTTTTCGCAAAAACTCGCACAAAAGACGGCAACGTGAATTTCAAATTCAGCACAGTGTTCTTTGTTCATTTGTAAAATCACAAAATAAATTAAGGACAGTGATGAAGTCCATCAGCGGTGGAAAAACGCAGCCTACAACAACAGCAAACTGCCAATAATTTGGTAAGCTACACGCGTCCCGTTGAGTGCCTGTAATGGTGTTGAATTGCAAAAGCGCTGAAAGCGGAGTCTTGGACGCCTGGAAAAAATTGAAGTGAATTTAAGAACTTACATAAGGAGTTAAAAAAGAGCTGCGTTTATGGGTGTAGTGGTTTAAATTTTTTACTCTCTCATACTCACTTAAAAAAAAAAAGAGTTATCTGCAAACACCACGATAAATAGCGCATAATCAACTTTATTAAAAATAGAAATGAGAAAAACAATCAAAAAAAGAAGAAAATATTGGAAAACGCCCGCCGCTACATAGAGCTTGAGTAATAATCTGACAAGCTGAATTGGCCAGTTGGAGCCAACAAAAATGACTGTTGCTGACAAATGTACTTAGCTTTATGTTCCACATATTTATTTAATCGTAAGGCAACTCTGTGTAAGTACACTAAAAGATGTAATGGCTTCTTCCGGTCATTACAAGTAGCCGAGGAGAAATCACGGATAAGTAATAGAAATTATCAATTTGTATATACAGTACAATTAATCCAATTCTTTTTACAGATATTAAAACCTTCCTCCCTTTCGCCTTTGCAAACGCTTCTTTTAATAAAGTGTTTTAATTTATTCGTGTTTCTTTTCTATCAATCGCCGCCGCAACATTATTTTAATATTTATCCTTCGTGTGCTATCGCAAATTATTGCATGCCACGCTACAATTTAAGAAGTCAGAAAACACATAATGCGAATCCATTGAAAATGCCGATTTCAAATGAAGATTCTTTTAGTGATAACGATGGAGACCGCGCAATGGTCATGCCAGACAACGCAACTGCAGATTTAGAAGAAAAAAATACGTCAGTTGCAACTATCTTTAGAAGCCTCCGAAAAGGAGAGGTTATCTCTGAAACAAACAAATGCCTAGACTACTGCCGCCGTCGATACCAAGATTGCTGAGTCACTTGCCGACTCTTTTCAAGCCAGTGCTGCCACACCTGTTAAGCCAATGTATGCCTATACAAATACAGCCGATAGTTTTACCTACTTATTGCCACACATGAGCTTTGCCAACGCCGCCGTTCTTGCCCCACCGAATTCTAACGTCAACACTGCCAACGTATTTTTCACCCGTTTCAATGCTTATACAAATTCCAACTACAACCTTACATCAGCCCACCAGCATATGCTCAGCTATATGCAGCCTATTACGCTTCATTTGAACGTCACCGCAAGTAACTTTTCGCCGATTGTAAATTTTGCTGATATTAAATCTACAGCCGCCACATCTTTAAACAACACGCATTCGTCACCTATACAAATAATAATACACACACGACATTAATGTGGCCAAATAACTAACATTTCATTCGCAAACTTCAAGATTTACCACAGTTTTCAGGCTCACCCGACGAGTGGCCAATGTTTATCGTCGCCTTTAAAGGTACCACAAACATGTTTGCATACAGTAATGTAGAGAATTTACTTCGCTTACATAAAACTCTTAAAGGAGATGCCCGGCCAAAAGTTGAATCGCTATTAATTCACCCTTCAAGTGTGAATACGGTGATATCTTCGTTACAGTTTCATTATGGACGACCTGAACTACTGATACGAAGCCATCTCCAAAAGTCAGATCGTTTTCATCAATTACAAGTGGAAAAATTCATGAAATCGCCAATTATAGTTCAATGGTAACAAATTTAGTCGCATTTTTGGAGAACGCCAGTGCTGCACCTCATCTCTGAAACCCAACACTTCTCGATGAATTGGTGAGTAAACTACCTATTTGCAATAAATAAACCATACCCAACAATATGTGAATTTAGTTCGTGGTTACAACAGACGTCAACATACATAGTAATGGCAACAGAACTGAACACACCACACGTCAGTTCCGAACAACCATCACGAAAGTGTAATAGATCACCAAAAACAGTGCTATCCATATCTGAAGAAAAATTGAAATGTATATTTTGTAAAGATAATCATCGATTGTATCAATGCATGAAATTTAAAGAAGTTAATAACGACAAGTGATGGGAAATTGTAAAAACAAATCGCTTGTGTTTTTGTTGTCTTTCTCCAGGTCATAATGTTTATAATTGTACACGACGTCGTACATGTGGTATAGCATCTTGCCAGAAATATCGTAATAAATTAATTCATAATCAAGTCGTTCAAATACTACCAACATTGGCAACACTACAGCTACAGTCAGCACTTGTCAGTCATCCGCAAATGAAGAGCTACCATTGATTAAAAAGGTAGGTGTAGAAAACACAAACAGAAATAAAACTTTATCGAAATTTTTATCAATTAAATTATATGGCCCGAAAGGTAGCATTAAAGTTATAGCCTTTATTGACGATGGGGCTAGGGTTACTTTAATAGAAGAAGAAACTGCAAATGAAATTGGCCTTAGGGGCAGGAAGGAATTGCTTCGTCTCAAATGGTTTGATGACCAAACCACCAGCGGGGTCTCAAAGCTTGTGAACTTAGAAATATCGGTTTCACTAAATAAAAATTAAAGGTTTTATATCAATGGCGTCCGAACTACAAAAAAGTTAATTTTACCTTCTCATACGTTATGTGTGGAACTAATTAAAGAACAAAATAAGAGTTACGGAATTTACCAATCGAAAGTTAATTTGATGCAATGCCCAAAATTTTAATTGGAATGTCCCATATAAGCTTAGCTCAACCATTGAATGTAGTTAACTTTAATGAAGGGTTTACTGTTCATGAGACTAAACTTGGCTGGATTTTCTTTGGTTCAGATGAAAATAATTCCGATTCGTCAACAATTTTCCACGTGCATATTGACAATGGTTTCAATGACTTACAAAAGCAAATTGCTGATTATTTTGAATTAGAAGGCTTTCAAACAATAAAGCAAAAAAGTCTAAAGTCTACCGCAGACATTAGAGCCGAGAAGATCTTGTGCAGTACAACGAAGTTTGTGGGTGATAGGTACGAGACAGGTCTTTTATGGAAAAACGACAACATATCTCTGCCAGTGAGTTATAACGCAGCACTAAAACGACTTCAAATTGTAGAACGCAAAATGACAAGTGACATAGAAAAGGGTTATGCTCAAAAACTTACCTCGGATGAAGTTGATATACAGAGCGAGCGAATATGGTATTTACCCCATTTCGCAATTTATAATGTAAACAAAGGCAACAAACTTATGAACGGTCTTGATAGTTATCAAGCGAAACCATTGCAGTCAATTTTATTCAAATTTCGTGAAGAGAATATAGCTATATGTGGTGATATAAGAGAGATGTTCCATCGCATACATATACGGAGAAAAGATGTAAATTCAAAACTTTTTTATGGCGGGAAGGGGATACCATGAGGCAGCCTGATGTATATGTCATGAAGGCAATGATTTTTGGTTCTGCCTGCTCTCCATGCTCTGCGCAATTTGTCAAAATTTCAAAATGACCATCCGATAGTTTTACCATCGTTGATGAAGGTACAGGAAAGGGTGACAGAGATTCACAGCAAAGCAGGATTCGTTCTCAGAGTCTCTGTTTCGAGCTCCTCAAAATTATTGAAAGCCATTAACCGAAACTCCGAGCCTGAGTATATCTAAAAGAATATGTGTAGATCAAAATCAACAAATGATAAGGTATAAGGATGCACTGGGATGCTTATCGAGATGTATTCTTCTATAACTTAATATTCGCTAGAATACCGATATCAGTTTTAAATGGCAGTCGACGACCAACAAAAGCAGAATTATTGGGTTTAACGATGTCGATATTTGATTTATTTCGGTTTCTCGCAAATGTTACTTTGATTCCCAAAATTGTATTGCAAAGATTATGGCAAGTTAATCTGGGTTGGCATGATAAAATACCCAACGATATATACGATAAATGGTATGAGTGGTACAAATCTCTTGAAAACATGAGAGAGTTCAGAATACCTAGATGTTAAAGCACATTTTTTAAAGATCCATCTTCCTAAATACAATTGCACATATTCGTAGATGATAGTGAGTTAGCGTTTTCTGCCGTCGCCTACTTTCGTATACGATGTTATAACCAAATAACAGTAGTTTTTGTCGCGGCAAAATCTCGTTGCAGCCCTCTGAAATCAATGTCAATTCCTAGGCTGGAACTACAGGCTGCAGTACTCGGAATACGTCTACGTAAATCAATTGTTGAAAGTCAAACAATAAACATTGCGTCAATAAATTTTTGGTCGGATTCTAAGGCTGTTATTTCGTGGATTCATTCCGAAGCCGGTCAATATAAACAATTCGTAAGCAATCGGATTTCTGAGGTTCTTCATGAGTTTGAAGTATCGCAATGGAGATTGGTCCCTGGATCGCTAAAGTCAGCTGACAATGCTGCACGACCTCAGTTATATACGCGACTGGTTGGAGATTCAAAGTGGATTAATGGACCACAGTTTTTAAAGCAGAGTGAAGAAAATTTGCCTGTACTCCAAGATCTTTCTACAAATGAGATTGACATCGAGAAGAAAGCAAAACAACTTTTCACTATATACACTCCTGATAATATCATACCTTTCACGAAATATTCTAATTTTTACAAATTTCTTGAAATTTTGAATTGGATCCGATTCGTCGACAGTTAAGTCCATCAAAAAACAGAAGAAGTAGTAGTTCGACTGGTTCAAGAAGCCGTTTTTCCGGACGAACTTTTCCTAATAAGGAATAGTAAGTAGCTCCCAAAACAGAGTCCATCGGGGACTACTATGTCTTTGAGGTCAAATTGATAACGCTTTGTATCTACCTGTTTGCACGTGAAGTCCAGTAATTTTACCAAAGAATCATCCATTGTCACGACTAATAGTTCGCCATTTTCATGAAACATTTTACCATCAAAATCAGGAAGCTATTATCTGTGCGATCGGAGCTAAATATTGGATACCAAACGTTCGGAGCCTTCTTAAAACTGTGAGAAGTGAATGTCAGTTCTGCAAAAATGCAGCAGTTACTCCAAGGCCTCCCCTCATGGGCCAATTACCAGTTGATCATTTATCACCATACGTTAGAGCTTTCTCGTACACCGGTCTTGACTATTTTGGGCCAGTAATAGTGTCCAGAAGGACGGAGTCATGTGAAGAAGTTCACGCGAGTGAGGAAAGTTCTCTGATCGCCATTCACTTGGGAGTGGCCAGAAACGATTCTTTTACACATGGCTCAAGCAGCTCACGACTTCCGGTCTTTGACCAAGTATCCTCTGGGTAGCCTACGAACATCCGTTTGAAGGCGAGCTAAAGCGAGAAGGCGAAATATCCCCTACATAGGGTTGTGCGCTGGGTTTGGGACCCTCCACGTAAAAAGACTCCAATGAAAAATTACCAACAACCTCGGAAAAGAAACCCCCTTTTTGATGACGACCATGGCAAACGAAATAAGGACTACGATATTAGGGCATACACCTGGAATGTCCGGTCCCTTAATTGGGAAGGTGCCGTTGCCCAGCTGGTTGATGTCCTCGTGAAAATAAAGGCTGACATTACCGCCGTCTAAGAAATGAGATGGACGGGACAAGGACAGAGACGAGTAGGTCCTTGTGCCATTTGCTATAGTGGCCATATAAATGAGCGCAAGTTTGGTGTGGGATTCGTGGTGGGAGAGAGACTCCGTCGACGAGTACTATCACTCACTCGAGTGAATGAACGTCTAGCCACAATCCGCATCAAAGCAAGGTTCTTCAGCATATCGCTAATTTGTGCCCACGCTCCGACGGAAGAGAAGGACGATGTGACAAAAGATGCTTTCTATGAGCGCCTGGAGCGCGCCTATGAGAGCTGCCCCCGCCACGATGTCAAAATCGTGCTTGGCGACTTTAACGCCAGGGTGGGCAAAGAAGGTACATTTGACGCTACGGTCGGTAAATTCAGCCTCCACGACGCAACATCCCCAAATGGGTTGAGGCTGATCGACTTATATTAAATATGCTTATCTGTAGTACCCGATTCCAGCACAAAAAAACACATCAAGCTAGCGAGCTGTCTTCGGATCGAAAAGCCAACAACCAGATCGATCATGTTGTGATAGACGGAAGACACATCTCCAGTGTTCTAGACGTGCGTACGCTATAAGGTCCTAAAATCGACTCGGTCCACTATCTCGGTCCACTATCATGTGCAGCAAAAAGCGTACTTCAACAAACACAAGGAAGGTTCGACGTCGAGAAGCTGCAATCACAACAGACAGCCGAACGATTTTCAACGAGACGCATTAGCAGACAGAAAAAGAAAGAGGACAAAATCCGTGAGTATGAAGAGCTTGATAAGATGGCCGAAAGAGGTAATGCTCGAAAATTCTACGAAATAATGTGGCGGCTTATAGAAGGTTTCAAGACCGGAGCATACTCTTGTAGAACCACCAAAGGTGATCTAGTCACCGATGCCCAGAGCATATTTAGATTATGGAGGGAACACTTCTCCAGCCTGCTGAATGGCAGTGAACGCACAAAACCAGGAGAAGGCGAATCCGATTCCCCAATCGATGACGATGGAGCAGACATTCCATTACCCGACCATGAAGAAGTTCGAATAGCAATTGCCCGCCTGAAGAACAACAAAGCGGCAGGGGCCGACGGATTGCCGGCCGAGCTATTCAAACACGGCGGCAAAGAACTGATAAGGAGCATGCATCAGCTTCTTTGTAGAATATGGTCGGACGAAAGCATGCCCAACGATTGGAATTTAAATGTGCTATGCCCCACAATCTGCGCCAACTACCGTGGGATCGCATATAAGGTTCTATCGAGCGTATTGTGTAAAAGATTAAAGCCCACCGTCAACAAATTGTTTGGACCTTATCAGTGTGGCTTTAGACCTGACAAATCAACAAGCGACCAGATATTCATCATGCGCCAAATCTTCGAAAAAACCCGTGAAAGGAGAATCGACACACACCTCCTCTTCGTCGATTTCAAAGCTTCTTTCGACAGCACGAAAAGGAGCTGCCTTTATGCCGCGATGTCTGAATTTGGTAACCCCGTAAAACTAATACGGCTGTGTAAGCTGACGTTGAGCAACACCAAAAGCTCCGCCAGAATCGGGAAGGACCTCTCCGAGCCGTTCAATAACAAACGAGGTTTCAGACAAGGCGACTTCCTATCGTGCGACTTCTTCAATCTGCTGCTAGAGAAAGTAGTTCGAGCTGCAGAACTTAATCGAGCATGTACAATCAACACCCGCACCGTTAATTCTGCTTTTTCCAGACTGGACAAGGAAGCAAAACAAATGGGTCTGGTAGTGAACGAGGGCAAGACGAAATATCTCCTGTCATCAAACAAACAGTCGTCGCACTCGCGACTTGGCTCTCACGTCGCTGTTGACAGTCCTAACTTTAAAGTTGTAGATAGTTTCGTATATTTGGGAACCAGTGTATACACCACCAACAACGTTAGCCTATAAATCCAACGCAGGATAACTCTTGCCAACAGGTGCTACTTCGGACTGAGTGCCTAAAGTCCTCTCTCGACAAACAAAAACCAAACTCTATAAGTTGCTTATAATTCCCGTCCTGCGTGACATAGTCCAGCAAATTAAAAGACAGCGGCTACGCAGGCTGGATCATGCTGTCCGGATGGACGAAAACACTCCAGCTCTGAAAGTATTCGGCGCAGTACCCGCCGGTGGAAGCAGAGGAAGAAGAAAACCTCCACTCCGTTGGAAGGACCAGGTGGAGAAGGACCTGGCTACGCTCTGAATATCCAATTGGCGCTGCGTAGCGAAAAGAAGAAGCGACTGGCGCGTAAGCGGTGTCTACACCAATTAAGAAGAAGAATAGTGCCCATCGGACGACGGCGAGAAAAAGGTGAGTGGCCCTGTTCAGCAGCTAGACGATTCGAGCGATACATTTAGAGGTGGCCAAAGATTTATCAACTGATTCTGTAATTTTATGTCTGCGCAATTTTGTCAACCCTAGAAGAATTCCCGTCCGTATAAGAAGCGACAGAGGGACAAATTTCATCGGAGCAAGCAAGGTCGAATGGTTGCATGTTTCTAAAGATGTAGAACGGGAATGTACTCGGCCTGGTATTGGGTGGGTGTTTAATCAACCCGCGGATCCATCTGCAGGTGGGGCATGGGAGCGTCTGGTTCAAAGCGTTAAACGTTTGTTGGCATTTACTTTGAAGGAAAAAGCTCCTCAAATTGAGACATTGCAAAACTTACTTATCGAAGCTGAAAGTCTAATAAATTCTCGTCCACTTACACATTTATCAATTGAAAGTTGTGATGATGACCCGTTAACTCCTTATCATTTTCTGTTGGAATGCTCAAACTACATACAAACTCCTACTGAATCAGATAAAGTAAAGTACCAACACTTACGCGTCGTACTAAGTGCCACAAAAGAGTTAATCGCATTCGTGTTGGAGATATTGTTATTATCTGCAATACCAATGAAAATTTGCGGGATTGGAGACGTGGAATCGTACTGAAAACATTTCCCGGACCAGATGGACAAGTTAGGTCAGCGCTTATTAAGATATCAACGGGCAACCTAAGGAGACCTGCCTCAAAGTTAGCAGTTTTTGATGTTTCTGATGACCCTCAACTCACAGATACTCCTTCGGTTCACGGGGGGCGGGATGTTGCTGATAAATGTACTTAGCTTTATGTTCCACATTTTTATTTTAATCGTAAGGCAACTCTGTTTAAGTACACTAAAAGATGTAATGGCTTCTTCCGGCTTTACTTTTTTACAAGTAGCCGAGGAGAAACCACGGATAAGTCATAGAAATTATTAATTTGTATATACAGTACATTTAAGCCAATTCTTTTTACAGATATTAAAACCTTCCTTCCTTTCGCCTTTGCAAACGTTTCTTTTAATAAAGTGTTTTAGTACTACTGTGCCCAAAAAATAAGGTGACATTGTATTTATTTTGAAAATTCTTTATTTATTCTTCCTAATCTATTTCATCCCTTTCAAAGTAATCGCCTACCGATGCAATGCACTTATGCCAACGGATTTTCCAATCTTCGGAACACTGGTTGTAGTCACTTTCCGGGATGGCCTTCAGTTCCGTCTTCGCTGCGGCTTGAATCTCCTCTATCGTATAAAAACGGTGTCCCCGGAGCAGACTTTTGAGCTTGGTTAACAGCCAGAAGTCGCACGGCGCCAGATCAGGTGAATACGGTGGTTCGGAACGATATGGGTTGAGTTTTTGGCGAAATGATCACGAATTCCGAGGGCAGTATGGGATGGTGCATTATCGTGGTGTAAAAACCAAGAATTGTCTTTCCACAATTCCGGCCTTTTTAGGCGGATAGCGTTACGTACACGACGCATAACGTTCAAATAATATTCCTTGTTGACTCTTTGACCTGTTGGAAGGAATTCATAATGCACAACACCACGATAATCGAAGAAAACAGTCAACATGACCTCGATTTTTGAGCGACTTTGGCGCGTTTTTTTTTGGTCTCGGCTCTCTTTTGGCACGATATTCGCTCGATTGATCGGTTTTTTCGGCGTCGTAAGCATAGATCCAAGTCTCATCGCCAGTTATAATGCGTTTCATGACACCCTGGATGCATCGTTTCACACACTTCAACGCGACGCCTTTTTTCCAAAAAATTCAATGTTTTCGGTACCATTCGAAATTTGACGCGCTTGAGGCCCAAAACATCCTTCAAAATTCTTTGCTCAACAAATTTCGACATCGCAAAAAACGAAAAACTCACTTTTAGCAGCTCACAACTATATCACTATATTTTGACATGAAATTTGACATAAATGTTACTAACAGTACTACCAACCTAAAAAAAGAATAATTCTCCAAATTCGACGCGCGCAGTGTTCATGTTTCTTTTCTATAAATTGCCGCCGCAACAATGGCAATCAATAAAAGCGGACAATGCGGTCAAATGCAGTATGCAGCGATTTTTCAAAGTATTTTCGATGGTGTTGTGTGACAAGTGGGTTAGGTTTTAATAACGAAAATTTATTGTTAAAAAATAATTGGGCTGAAATGAATTTTTAGAGAATCTTGTGCTTCGCATTTTGTAAGCTAGCAATTTTGAATAACATATCCACTGAAATTGAATTTCGAAGCTCATTTAAAAGGATGGCGATCGCATTTTGATGTAAAGTTCAAACTATTTTCTGTTTATGAAGCTGGTGAAATACTTGTATGTATAACTATAAACCGGTTCTGCAACAAAAAGCTAACAAAATTAATTTTAGTAACAATGGTATACTGTGGTACAACGGGTGATCCATGTAGAGGTGCTTTTTTGACAGATAACGCGTGAGTCATGTCAAGCTTTCATGTTATTTTTGTTCAGTACCTATTTGGGATTTCATTATGGAGAAACTTACGTCTGAACAACATTTACAAATTGTTTAACTTTATTACAAAAATTTACGTTCTGTAAAGAATGTGTTTCGCGCACTTCGCTCAACTTATGGTCAATATAATTGGCCTACTGAGCGTACTATTCGCAGCACCATCACTGCATTATTGGATAATATTCGATCGAGTAGACCACGAACAACGACGCAGTGAAGAAAATATAGCAGTCGTAGCTGAGAGTGTAAACGAAGACCGTAGAGAAACGATTCGGATCCATTCGCATACAGCTTATGCAGAAACTGAAGCCGCTCGCCAACTCAAGTGACATCGCTTTGGTATATGGGTTCTTAAAAAGTTCCAAGAAGATCTGACGTTTTCGAGCCAAATTTTGTTCAGCGAATTCTGAATTAACGGGTATGTAAATAAGCAAAATTGGGACGAAAAGTAACCCGAAGAGATGCAAGAACTGCCATTTCATCAAGAAAAAACAACGAGTTGGTTTGGTTTGTGGGCCGGTGGAATCACAGTTAGAATTTTTCCTGTGGGGATATGTGAAGAGTAAATCTTTCTCGTTTCGATTCACGCCTTGGAGGAAAATATCGTGCGTGTCATTCGCCAGCTACCAATCGAAATGCTCGAACGAGTCATCGAATATTGGACTCGACGGATGGTCCATCTGAGACGTAGCAGTGGCCACCATTTGAAAGAGATAATCTGCAAAAAATTAAAGCCAAAGAATGTTTTTTCGAATGAATTAAATTTGAAGTTTATGTGTTTTTTCTTTAATAAAAATGGGAACCTCGGCACAAAATGCAACTCAATATAGCGAACCAATAACCTCAAATAGCTTATGTGGCTATTCCTGTTTTAAGTAAATTATCATATAAATGTAAAAGATATTGATGGTTTTCAAGATTAGTGAGGAAGAACTTAAAAATGTTATCAACCAGATTTTTTTCGACAGGCTTATAAATTTTGCTGCTTTTTCGGATTTCAGTGAAAAATTTGTAGACCTAAATAACCTAAAAAATATGATATATTTTTACGAGCATCCTTAGTCGAATGGAGGTACGTATGCCGTTTCTTTGGACTTCAAATGTACATTGCTAAACATATTGCAAGTATTTTACCATACCATGCAAATTTAAAACTCCGTTTAGTTTTCGTGGGCAACTACGGGCAACTGCCCGTGGTGCACTGCTGAGGGCAACTCCCTGTGGTCAACTGCCTCGTTTTCTTTATTACATTTTCTTAAATACAATATTTTGCTTAAGCCTAGATACAAATATTAATCTTACATTCTAGGAAGTATATCTACAATCCACTTGAGATAGGACATATGTAGGACATATGTTACAAGTGGGAAGATTCATCCTACAATCTATGAGTTACATTTTTGGACCACCTAAGGCGGACAGTATTAGCAAAGTACACATAATGTTACTTACGGATACTTAATACGGACCATATGGGTCGTAAGTGTCATGTTACATATTTATGACAGATAAAGAATATGTTCATGTAATGTGAACTGGTGGTATTAACTTGCATAGAAATATGGATATTATCACGGAGAAAAAATTTGGAAGCAGAAAACTAACCTATGTGTTCTCTAGAATATCCTTGTAGGAGAGTTTAATAATACCAATTAAGTACAAGGCTTCATAAAACTACAAATGTACTATATTCTATTTTTTTGTTGTTTAAATTTAAATATAGCAGCGACAGATGTAGTCCTTCGTCTCGAGACTGCATAAAGTATTCCCTAAAATATGACAAATTCATATACATATTTCGTCTGGTGTCTCTAGGAAACTTAGTTTCGAATGCACTCAATTACATATAGCAGCATTTTTAATGTGTCTTAAGTGTGCCAACTTTACGTTAATTTCCCACTTTTCTTTATATACGAGTGCATGCATATTTACTTTTTCACATCCTTCCTGGCAGTCAACTTTATTTACACTTTGCTTACGCCTCATTGCAGGATGTCAATTCGCCGGGGGTGAATAGCCTGAATTTAGGCCGACCATTAACCTACTGGTACCTCTTCCGTACGCTGAAAGGTGCACCGAGGGACTTTGTGTTGCGGTCGCGTTTTAAAAAATTTGAAGTTGGCACACTGCAAGGGCGGCTATTTACTGGTGAGTGTGCCGTAAGAAGACTGGAAAATTGAACAATACATGTATAGTATAAAGAGTAGTGGGCAGCGTAAGAGCGGTAGTTAGACATGCTCGCAAGCACTCATCGCAATTTATGGCATACTTCTGCGTGGCGAGCCAATGTTAAAAGTGCCGTTAGCAAATATTTTCGCTCAAGTAAACAGATTGTTTGTGGGATTTTTGATATATGTTTTTGCAAATATAATAACAACACCAAAAACCTGTATTTTTTGCTCCAACATTTTTTTGTGTTTGCGCTGTCTGAAAGCACGCAAAAGTTGAAATGGTTCATATGTACGTATACGCCACTTTTTGAACACAACTGCCACTACTCCGGAAAATGTGGTTGGAAAAAGTACACCAACAGCAAAACCAGCAAACGCTACCTGTAATTTATGAGTACTCAGCTCTGTGGGAGCGACCAGCAGTAAAACCCAGGCGCCTGTTGGTAGGCTAAATTTTGTTTCTTATATATTTTTGTGGCTTTACTTTGTCACTATGTGGTACCTTGGGTTGGGTATTTGGAAGGGAGTAGTGGAATATACATTTGTTTTGTTCTTCTTTTATTAGGGACCGACTACTTAAATTATACCATATGAGACTGTTGGCGCAATAACAGAGTGGGAGTTCACTTCACTTTTTTATATAGTGCTTTTTGTTTTTAATTCCATATTTACTTCTATGCGTGTACTTAAATATATATGTTATTAACAAAACGTTGAAAAAATGATTGAATTCCCTAATAGGGGTTACAAAACAAAAATAAATAAAAATAAATTTGTTGCAAATACGGAAAAATTACTCCCAAATATCAGATAGAAAAAAGAGAAAAAGTTGTAAACCAAGCATATAATTAAGATTTAAAGAAAGAAATTGTTTTAGTTATAACATTTTTTGGTATTTGGTTACTATTTTAAGCCAGAGCTTTCACTGGGCCATCATCGTCAATGTTCTAAAGTTCTAATCGATAACCTTACACATTAAAAAACAAAAAACAAGTTTTTAATTTTTAGTTTAAATAACTTTGGTAACGTGTAACACTAGTATACTTACTCGATATAGTATACTTATGCCAACTAAAAAGCACTTTCTATCG
>NW_024395835.1:255416-260906 GCF_016617805.1 Bactrocera tryoni | reverse complement strand
AACGTGATCCCCTCAGGTTGCTTAAATGTCGGTTAATACTTCACTTATTATTTACTGACGAAGGTGGCGTGGGCGTATGAGTAACTTTTGTTGTGAGCGAAATTTCAACTGACACATAATTGACTAAGCTGAAGGCATAGACTAAGAAACCACAATATTTCAACATGGAAAACTTTTAACAGCACACGACCACCGACTTGACAAGCTGTTTGCAGTTACCTTGCCGCTCTCACAGATCACAGGCACAAACTTCAGCTATATTTAAACACGGACAAGTGAGGCGTCACAGTGGTCAAGTTAAGTTACTTACAACAATTACAATTATTTATACACTCCACAACATATATATTGGCTTTGTTTGACTAATTAAACAGCCATGTAAATGAAGCCGTTGATCTCACTTGAGTGAAGTCAGTTGAGCGGCAGTCAAGTCAGATTCACCACCATGTCAGTTTCTTGCTCCATAAAATCCATTTTCTACTAACACATATATGGAAATATAAGCTCAACTACTAATATAGTACGTGTTTATACTTGTATATAATTGTTGATGAATTCACATTGTTAAATTATGGTATTCTGAGATCTTTACTGCCACAGGGTAATTAACTTTAAATACTCTTAAGCTGCTAACTTGGCCAACAGTCTAGACTAGAACAAAATTCATGACAGCGAAAATAATCCTAATTATTGAAACCTCACAACTAATAATTTACTTTCAATTTGGCTTATAGTGTTTCACTGAGTTCACGACCTTTAAGATGGTTGATAGAAATAAAATTCATGCGCTTACAAACAAAGTGAATACTCGTACACTTACTATATGTGAGCACATTGCTAGCTTTTAATTACAAAAATGTATGTATACCAAAAATGAATACCAAAATGTATGTGTACGCGCATAACTCAATAACGCCTGGACCAATTTGGCCAATTCTTTTTCTTAAATGTTTGTTGAAGTTCAAGGATGGTTTTTACGGCGAGAAAAATTCGAATAGTTTCCGGAAAACCCCTAAAACAGCCCTTTTCTTTTCCCATACAAACGTTACAATAAATATGAATGTTTGTTTGTTAGTAACACTAAGAGAACGGTTGAACCAATCTTTAATGAAATTTTTAAAGGTTGTTTGTTGTGGATCGGGAAAGGTTTAGAAACAAAATACCTTATACTTTTCATGAGGAGAAGTCGAAAATTGGACAATTCCAAAAAGTAACATTTTCCATACACATTTTTTTCAATTTTTGTTTGTTTTGTTTTTCAATATTTTGATTTGTAAATTATTTGAATCGTTCAATTGCGGTCCTTACTTTTTTATTCCGGCTATCCAAAGGAAAAATTATTGAAAATTATTCGTGAAAACTTTATGTATGTTTGAGACGATGTGATCAATTACAGATTGAAATTTGTTACGAAGCCACGAAGAGGTGGCGCTAATATTGGTCGGCGTTCTTTTTGCCATCAACTTATGGCAGCCCAAAGAAAGGCAAGAAGTACTCCCAAAATGCGATGACATACGTGCGGAATTATGGATCGCGGTCAATCAGCTAGCGATCGTAACGATATCACAGCACGACTTTTTAAACAATAGCTGCGATGTTTGATGGTCTTTATCTTGAAGCAACCTATGGTATATATGATGCTGTTAGATGCTGAATGTGTTCTGTTGAGTAGCAAAAAAGAGGTTTACCTCTCGCACACATTCTTCTTTGAATGCGGATTGTGATTACACCAGATCAAATTGATGAAATCACTTCAGCGGAAATTCCTGATTCAGAGAGAGATCCAGAATTATACGAAGTGGTGAAACCAATATGATTCATGGACCTTGCGAACCTTACAATCCCACTTTTGGTTTGTATGTTTGACAATAAATGCACGAAACACTACTCATGTGCTTTTCTTTTCGGAAACGGAATGGGAAATGATGGATATTAACTGTATCGGCGTCACTCACCAGACGACAATGGCAGAACATTTAGCATTTAGAGGCGTGAATATCGACGTTAACAACACATCGAAGTTGACAACACATGGGTCGTACCATATTCGCCCCTTTTGTTTAATTCACATTCAAAACTCATGTCAATGTTGAATATTGCAGATTGGTGTAATCGATCAAATACGTTTGCAAGTACGTCACCAAAGAAAGCAACATAGCGGTTATTGGCCTTGAACGATATGAGATCAGCAGTATCAAATGGGTCGATATGTGAACTGCAATAAAGCGCTTTGTAGGATATTTACTTTTGCAATTCATGAAAGTTTTCCGACTGTTTTGCGTCTCGCGGTTCAACTTCATTTAAGTCATCGCGTATTGTGAATGGTACAGTGTGTGCAACATTTTGAGAAGCATGCCAGCAGTAGCATTTGCTGGAACATGATAATCACTGAAACAGACGAAGGACAATGCGATAGTACTTCGCATGCCACTGAAGTTCGCATACTTTTCGCGAAGATCATTTCGACATATCAGCCTTTAAATTCGCGTTAATTATGGGATACGAAAAAATGACATTTCCGATGACATTTTACATTGTATTCGCTAAGGAAATTGGAAATGGGCAAATTTCGGTTGATACTTCCAGTGGTTTGATATCAATTTCACCTCCCCTTTTGTCAATTCACTTCAACGGAAGATGAACTCATCACGAATGTTTATCCGAACATTGGCCAAATTATCGTACTGCGATAGCTTGAGTGCACGAGCAATTTTAGCTGCCAAAATTAGTTAGTGATTTAAACTGGAAGATTCAAAGTCAAGTTCCGGAACAGAAATCAAAAAGTTATGTTTATTAAGTTGCGCTACATACAAAAAATGTAGAAAAATCGTAAATAAATCATTTTCGACAGAATATAATTTCAACTTTTTTTCATTTCAAAACACATAATTTCACGCAGGGCAACGGCTGCGGGGTCAGCTAGTTTATAATAATTCATATAACAAAAAGAGTTTTATTATATAAATACATAAACGCAGCACTGGCTACGAGGCCTTCAGCCGCCTTGTAATTATAACTAGGTGAAAAATTCTATTTGCTAAGGGTTAGTAAAATAAAGATTTGTTGATTTCTGTATCCAAAAAATGTGTGTATGCACCAATAATCTACAATAACTTTATATAAATTAGTTTCAATATCTAGAAAAACTTTTCTCCTCTTTCAATCTCCAGTTGAAGTAACTATATTATTTGAAATTCAGTATCATATTTGTAGATCAAAAAAACAAATGACGAAATTGACTGAAATGGTTCTTAATTCACTCACTCATCTAAAATATTTAATAACTTAATTAAAATGCTTACAAATGCTGGAAATAACCAAATATCAATTTAAATTCGTGTCAAAGTGTTAAATAAGTCGTCATAAATAAATACATTATAGCTATTAATGTGTATTGAAATATTATCTATCGTCTTTTGGTCCCTAGAGAAGTAAACAATTTGGACTTTAACATTTGCCAATCTAAATTAAATTAATTTTTCACTCATTTACTCTTCTATAATGCCAGATAAGTGGATGAGACACTGTACAGAGTGATGTTTCCTGCTGTTTTTATAAGACGCTTTTTTGGTTACTTTCGGCTTGTTTATGTTATTATTAATAATTATGAACGATAACTAACAAAAAAATATTTAAATGTGCGTTGGAATAGCCTTTACTGTGCGAAAAGTTAGTAATTTGCCTAGAAAACAATTTCCAAAGTCGCTTTGTGACGCAATTGTACGAAGGCCGATCCCTCAGAAGAATTATTCGAAAAGCGTGACGCAAAGTGTCCTTTTCGGGTTAATTTAAGTGTTTACGTAGCATTAATTTTGTACCCAATGTCGAAATGCAGAAGCTATGGCGTGAAAGTGTATGCTATCAGTTAATCTGAAGTCACTTACTTTGGACTATAACAATTCTTTAAAGTTTTCTAACAAGCCATCTTACCTTAAACTAAGGAAATATATTAATAAATTAGTCATAGCTGTCGACTGCACTGAAAATATTGCAAACCTTAAGAACTAAAAATTAAAACTCCAGTGTTTTTTACTGTCTAGAATCAGAAATTGAGCTTGAAAACATAAATCCAAACACATTTTTTTGTTGACTGGTGTAATGTAGTCAGCTATGCATTCACATACATACATCTGTGCAGTTGCTGGTGGCATATGTTTTTCTTGTTAGACGCAACATATATATGTACATATGTTTAATATTTTTGTTTGTATGACTGGGGTACAACTACAGGAAAGCTATGAAATTAGTAGCTCGTAGTTTCCAAGCTGTGAATATGGCTTTTTAGTTTCAACGGTTCGCGAAATATCCGCCTTTGTACATTTTTCCATCCATATTTTAAGTCTTTCTGACTTTATTGCACGAGACACGCCAACTCACTTCTCTTGTACCGCCATCTGCCGATTGGTTTCCATTTTAACTAATAAAAGGTATGCAACAAGTAAGGGAAAAAGGGATAAGCTGACAGTAGAGAAACAGAGAGGAAGCAAGGAAGCGATAGAATGTTACGCAGCGACTAAACGCAATATCAGCGTTTTTAACGACAACCGCTTCCTTTGGCGTTCGGCAAATTATCAATTTTTTCTTTGTGGTTGAACATATGTATGTTTATTACTTTTTTTCCTTTTTATCTCTATTCTGTGTTTCTACTGTCGTAGGCGGTTGTTTCCAAATTGTCGCCAAAGCTTATCTGCTACGAATTATGACCGCAAGGCCATAGACTGATTCACACACTCACATAAAGCAATCGAAAGCGCTTAAGCATATCAATATTTACGATGGTCTCCGAAATTGTTTTATCGAAAAGTTTTCTATTCTCTGCCGTTTGCGTGAATACTCGCTTAATTGGCCGCGGATTTTGAAACACTTCAAATAAATGCTAACATTTTCATTCCTTAGATTATTATTTTATTTCAATTGAGAGCCGTTATTGCATCCATTAATGTAAAGTCCATTTCATATAAATTGGAATAGTGGACTATATCAAGCAATAGAACGTTGTTTTAACACTCATTAAGTATATAAATCAGCAAATAAGAAAGTAAGAGAAAATTGGGAAAACTAAAAACAACAATATTTTATGAATTCAACAACATATATGTACCTATGTACTATATACCAAAAAATAAACCACAAAAAACAGTCAACATTCTCTAACTATCATTCAACGTTTACAAGTATGGTAGCCTCACTTCATCGGAAAGAAAATTTTTGACTTTTCCGTTTTTTTGAAACGAAAGACTTATTGTTTTAATAGTATTTTTTAACGACAAGTCCTTTTCCTCTAAACGTTTTTACCATCACGTGTTCTAAAAATTTGAGTTTCAAAACTGCTTTCATATAAAATTTAGTTTACAAAAACCGTGCATCAGACGAAAAAACTTTTTATTTTAATAAATCGTTATTTGTAAATTTGCAAACTGGATTTAAAATCAATAAAAGATAAACCATGTTTTGATGGTCATTTGCATGCACTTTTTTCGGCGAAATGAA
>NW_024395835.1:249835-255316 GCF_016617805.1 Bactrocera tryoni | reverse complement strand
AGTCTATCCACACTTCTAGTAATATCATTAGTTTACAGTCATTTAGCGACTGTGATCTTTGAGGCTGCTTCATGCAAATTTTGGGTTGTTAAACCGAAAATGATGGTAAAAATATCAAAGCATTTTGGACTTTTGTGCTGTGGTTAGGGATGTAGGTCAAATCACCACGATTTACTGAAGTGACAAAAATAGCTTTACGTGCTCGAAAAATTTTTTCAACTCAAATTCGTCACCTCAAATACCCCACAGACCCTCTAAGCACTTCGGTGGCAAATTTTTCCTTCAGGTTTGTAGAGTGGTGAGCTCAGTGGTATATATAAGGGCTGTCGCAAAAGAAACAGGACTGAAAATCAACAAAAAAATTAATATTTTTCAAAAATAATATTTTTTTATCCAAAGTAGTTTCTTTGTGCTTCGATACGGCGTTTAGCCCGGTCAATTAACATTTCAAATGAGTGTTTAAGGTCATTTTTCGGAATGCTCTTGAGAATATCGGTCGTCGCCTTTTGGATAGCTGAAATGTCCTGAAACCAGTGTACTTTCATGGGCGAATGAAGTTTTCCAAATACGTAAAAATCACAGAGTGTCAGATCAGGTAAGCAGGGTGAGTGATTAATGATTAATATGGAGTTTTTGTCAAAAAATCAGTGACAAGCGACGACCGATGACACGGCGCATTATCGTGCAACAGGCGCCAGGACCCTGCCTCACGGTATTGTGGTCGAGCACGACGAATGTGTGACAAAAGACGTTTCATAACACCAAGGTAAAACACAGCATTAATCGTTTGGCCAGGTGGGACGAACTCTCGGTGTACAATACCCTCGGAATCGTAAAAACAAATCAGCATTGTCTTTGTTTTTGACTTCTGGAGACGATCGACTTCTGGTCGTCACAGAGGTCCTCACGACCTTCTTGGAATCGCTTAAACCACTCATGCACATTACTACGGGCTAGGCACTGATCACCATAAACTTTTTTCATCATTTGAAATGTTTCAGTAAACGTTTTCCCAAGTTTAAAATAAAATTTAATATTTGCTCTTTGTTCAAAATGCATTTTACGACCGATGACCAAAAGCTGCTGTTACTTTTTATCGATAACATCGATTGTAGTTATCCAATTGTCTTAAAATTTTTACGAAATGTCAACAAGAGATCAAACTTTTTATTTCATATACCCACGAATAGGTGGCGCCACCAGAAACAGTTATATTTAAAAGTTCTGTTTTTTTTTGCGACAGACCTTATATGTACATATATTATGTTACCATTAAATATTCACATTATCTCACGACTATTTTGGAAACAGCTCGCTCTCTAGAGGACTTAACGCAACAGTTTTTATAATTTAAATTTTAATTACATAAGAAAAAGATGAGTTCTTCAACATGACAATTGAATACAAAATTAAAGTAGACACTTTAAAACTTCCAAAACAGGCTTAAGTCAACATATGGAGCGTCTTATATACATAATAAAATGCAAAAATATTTATTCACACTCACAAAGTGTTTATAAAAACCGCTATAAATGCATTAGCATGTCAAAAAATATTACATTAATATATTTATATATATATACAAATACGTATTGATGCAAATTGAAATGCTTTTATTGCATGGCAGGTGATGGGAAGCAGTTTCACATTTGTTAGCAATTTTTCTGAGAAACTGTTTTTATTATTATATGTTAAGTCTATAAGTAATTGGTCATTGTTTCGTGTGCACTCCTGGATACCTTTTAATATTGGCATATTATATATATTAACATCTGAATATGAGAAAAGTTCATCAAAGGCCATACATTAGATAATGAACAGAGCTAACTAACGGTTAATTGCAACAATATATATAATTAAATGGTGATAATAAAAGAAATATAAGCAAACTTGGAACGCACGCGCAACACGAATATTACCTTACCCTCCTCGTATTATTCGTACCTCACAAATTATCTACGAAATTCGATTCCAAGTTAAAAACTAACCCAATTACTAACTAGGTTAGGTAAGTATGCTGATTACTTGTGATTCGCCGAATAATCCCACTTGTATCACTACAGACGCTTGTCCGTTGTCATGTCCAGAACTCCTAGGTATGTATTAAAAAGACCGCCGGATATCGCCAAAACGCCTGGTATTCAGTTTGGACCCCTATTATTGCTTCGATGTGAGCCTTGCTAGAGCTAGCATAGCCGGCTTGGAGGTCAAGAAATAATCAAGCCAATTTTTAATATCCTGTTCTATTGTGAACTTTACACCAGTAAAGTCCTCCTACATCGACGGGAAAAAATTATAGTCAGAAGGAGCAAGGTCAGAGCTATAAAGCGGGAGAGGAAAAACTTCCTCGCTGCAATTTGATGAGCAGTTCGGGCTTTTCATTAATGATTTCACCCGGCTTAGAAGCTCGCATTCCAGCATGCCTTTCAAATATCATCAAATACATCAAATGTCTGAGATTGATTTGGAAAAAATTTAAAAGTAATTTAAATAAAGCGTGAAGGATGTTTCTTTAAAACACTTTCGCTGCCTGCACAGATAACGGTTATTATTTATACAACAATGTTATTTATGTTGTTTTTACTTCGTCTACAAAGTAAACGTTATAAATGTAAAGTCAAATGCATATAGACACAGCACTACTATTTACCTCTGTTTTCACTTTGCTTGTCAAATAAACATATCATAATTATTAAGTAGTTAGAGACGCGATGAATTAATAAACCCGATTAATGTTAAATTTTTGTGTTTACATTTTGCACTCGCTTTGCTTTGTGCGGCGTTAATTAGCACAATTTGAGTAACAATGAACTCTTAATTCGCGAGCGTGCGACACTGCGGTACGACGGCGGGCCAAAATGGCCCTAAGCGCAATAAAACCGTGTTTATTTAGCTTAGCTCTCGACACACACACGCACGCACACACAAATTCCCAGACAAATATTCTGCCTCGGAACACACACGTGACGACCATTAAGCCAAACCGCCACGCCGGGTGTGACTCCGAGACCGCCAGCGCAGGTAGGCCGGTTAGAACGCACCTGAACGAGAGGCGCTTGCGCTGCCTCCTCCTGCCGGCTGCTTTGATAAGCGCGCTAATATGTACGCACCATCAATGACGATTTGCCAAGCTCTTGTACACACACATACATATAAACCTCCTCTTTCAGCTTGTACGCACGCTCGTTCCTCAAATATTTGCGCCCAAGAGTACTAACTAACCAATGTGCTGTCATCAAAAGTGTAAATACATCCATTAACATATGGTATATATGTATGTTTGAGGGTGTGCCTCTTGTTTACTTATCACTGCGACGAATTCTCGTGCCTCCAACGCTTTGATTGACAAACCATGACGGGTTCATGGTTGTAGGAGTAACTCAGTATACAAGATCCACGTCTAACAATGGGAGAATCCGCATCTGCAGACAGCCTCATCAATGAATAAAAGTTATTTATCATCGCGTTGCAAACTTATAAATCATTATAAAATGCATTCTTTAAGGCAAAATTGACACATTGCTTTCTCGACGATTTTTCGCAAATATATTTTACTTTTCCTCTATATTGTCCGCAAACCTATGGCTGAGACATTACTGCTTTAATTGCGGAGGTTTTTTATCCTCTGCAAATATTGAAGAACTCACCTTTAAGATAGATATAGGATTACTCAAAGCATATACGGGCCATTCCATCAATTGGCGACATGGTTTTGTACCCGTGATTCTCCGATTTTGACGAAACTTTAGAATATCATAATATAGACCAAAATAAGAATATCTGTCAACTTTTTAGTGGTCAAAGTTGCTCCATTGTTTTTTGGCGCGCAATTCAAATTGAGATCAAACAAAAAAATGACCATTTCATTTATTTTTTAACGACCTCAAAATTTAATGGAAAACATTTTGCAGTTATCCAATGTCATGTAAAAAAATCTTAGCTTTCTGATAAAAATATTTTCAAAATCCAAAAAAAAATTCAAAATAAAAAAAAAACATTTTTTTTTTCCAAAAATCAGGTTTTTGTGCTTTTCCCCCAGTTTTTTTTTCAAAATTGACTTTTTCATTCGATTCCTCTTTCAATTTTACATAAGAATCAGTGTTCAAAAATATGGGACTCTGATCCCATGAACAGCTTAGAAGGTTGTGTGAAGGAGGTAAACATCTAAATTGTATTCTTAGACTTGAATTAATGAAGAAATCAGTGTCTTCATTCATAAAAATATGCGCCGTATAGCGACAACTTTGCATTTTTTTTGCTGTTCATGGGATCAGAGTTCCATACTTTTGAACACTGATTCTTATGTAAAATTGAACAAGAAATGAATGAAAGAAAAAAATTGGAGGAAGAGCACAAAAAACGGGATTTTTGGAAAAAAATGTTTTTTTTGGATTTTAAAAATTTTTTTGGATTTTGAAAATATTTTTACCAGAAAGCGAGAAAGAGATTTTTTTACATAAAATTGAATAACTGCAAAATTTTTTTTCACTCAATTTTGAGGTCGTTAAAAAATAAAAGAAATAGTAATTTTTGTGTTTGATCGTAATTTGAATTGCGCGCCAAAAAACAATGGAGCAACTCTTACCACTAAAAAGTTTACAGATATTCTTATTTTGGTCTATATTATGATATTCTAAAGTTTCGTCAAAATCAAAGAACCACGTGTACAAAACAATGGCGCCAATTGATGGAATGGCCCATACATATATGAGTGATCAGGATGATGAGAGACTTGAAACTGCGACTGTCTGTCTGTTCGTAAGTCCATCACAGTAGCAAGAGGGACCTAGAGTAAACAATTTGAAAACTGGACGTGGCCCCGCCCTCTGAAAAGAGAAAATCAGTGAATATAACCCCCGCTTACTCCCCATATAACGGTACAGTTAAAATCTTAAAATCTACTAAAAGCGCGATAAATCAATAACTAATTTTGCCAGAGATGGTATAAGAGAGCTTTATGGGAGGTGGTGTGAAAATTGGACAATGGGCGTGACACCGCTCACTTTTCTGTGAAATCACATATCTCGGGACTCGACCGAGAGATTTCGACTAAATTTAGTACATGGCATTCTTCTCATGTTCATATCTGGCAGTGTGTAAGAGGCCGAAATCGGACCGCAACAACGCTCACTTCCAATATATATTTAATTCTTTTCAACTTTTCCAGTACACAAATCAAGAAGTAACAATATAACGGGATACAATTTGGCACTCAACAACTTTTTAAAATATGACACCTTATAACTAAAAATTGTCCAAGTCCATTTAAAACTATAAAGATCGATCTGACTAAATAGTTTTAGTTCTACTATAAAGAGAAATTTGGTAAATAGAGTATTTATCTGATATTATTGAAGAGAGAAAACCGAAATAATACTGGGCCTACATTTCTGCAGAAATTAATTAAAACATTTGTATCCTTGCGTTCCAAAACCCCACCGAAGCGAATTTTCGCACTGTATTGTTGCAACAACTGTAAAG
>NW_024395835.1:171152-249735 GCF_016617805.1 Bactrocera tryoni | reverse complement strand
AAAAAATTTGGTATTTCTAATCAATTTTCGTGTGCAGATGTTGGAAATGGGTTACGGTGATTCAGTTTTATCAAAACCACAAGCTTACGGGTGGTATAAATCATTCAAAGATGGTCGAGATATCATTGAAGACCATGCCTCGTTCAGGACAACCTTCGACATTTTCAACTGAGTAAAATACTGAAAAAGTGAAAGATATGGTGCTTGAAAATCGTCAGGTAAGGGCTGAAGTTATAGCAAGAGAGCTCGACCTCGCTGGCGAGTTTTATCGAATGGTTTTGGTGAATATTTTGGATATGAAACGCGTGCTCGAATCGTCCCGAAAAATATGGATTCTTTTCAAAAATGGTTTTACAAACAAGTCTGTTTGGACATGCTTGATCTTGCGAGTTCCGATTTCACATTCATGGAGAGCATTACTGCTTCCTATGAGACATGGGTGTATTAGTTTGACATGTAAACAAATAAACATTCATCGGAATAGATGAAAAAAACGAGCAGAAACCAAAAAAAACAATGTCAGAGCCGCTCAAAAATCAAGGTACTGCTATTTTTTTTCGATTTTCATGATTTGGTACATCATGAATTTGTTTCGTTATCATAGACGACAATTCATGGATTTTACAGGAAGATAATGAACCATCGCATCCCGATTGCGACGCAATGAACACCACGGATCAACCACCGTATTCACCGGGTTTGGCTCCGTCTGTTTGTTTCTTGTTCCCCTTTTTTTTATTCAAAATTTCATAGCAGAAAAAAATAATTATACAGTGAAAAGGTTATATTAGCATTGTCACAAAGCTTGTAAGGCGCTGGAGGAAACGTTGGAAACCCTATAAAATATATAAATAAAACCAACAGAACGATTTACCCATGTCCGTGCGCCTATCCCAATGTCTGTATGAATGAAAACTAGTTTTTTAGTTTGAAAGAGCTCGCTCTGAAATTTTGTACACGTTTATTTCTCTCCAAGAATATGCTTATTTTTTGGAACCGCCGATACCGAATCATTATACAATATGACCGTTATGTAAACTGAACGATCGAAATCACGTTTCTTCATTTTTTGAGATATCTAAAATTGGCATGGCCCTAATCAATGATCTGTAAATTATTGTTAGCAGGTTTCACGACATGAACAGTTTAACCCTTAACAACCCACAAGTGTCTGGCGGACACACTTTTAACTTTATTTTCATATAAAAGCTAAAGTATTTATTTTCGGCCAAAAGTAATTTTATCTATTTTATCCGTAAGGTTTTAAGAACCGAAACGTCTAATTAAAACAGGTTTCACATGAATAGTTTAAAACTGATAAACAGTATACCAAAATTGTAGCATATCAACCCACATGTGTCTAATGGACACAGTAAGATTTCGAATGATTTGAGATTGAAGGAGGGTTCTTCATGCATATCTATTTTGCACCATATGGCAGCTTGGAGGCAAATACAACTCTGATTTGAATTTGAAAGATAATCGGAGCAATAATAGAACCAAAGGAAACCGACAGAAAACCAACATTCCTCCATACATTTCACAATATCTTTAATTAATTCGATTTTTTCGTCATACTCCATTTTCTAAAATATTTATATCATATTATGAATATTTGTATACATATTTGCAAATTACTAACCAAAAGATGAAAGTAAATTTTTTAAATTATATATAAAGTTGCCCTGTGTAATAGGCGAGATTCCATATTCTGGAAATTTTAATAACTGAAGGTTTTAATTTGTGAGCGCTAACTGCAGTGCATTTTATTACTAGTTGGTTTCGTGCGTTGATTTGATACGTTCTTGTCTAAGTAATGGCTAAGAAACTTACATCGGGTGAAATTCAACTAGCTCTTGAAGAAAGTGACGATGAAAATTTGTTCAGTGAGGAATTCGACAGCGAAGATGAGAATTTTGCAGCTGACAGTTGTTCTGAAAGTGAAAGTAATGCAACAGAGTCAGCATCTGAATGTGAAGATGAACAATTATGGAGTGAGAGTGATGATATATGTACCACTGCAGGAGTTCGTCGCAGTTTCTACTTATCAAGGCAAAGATGGAACTATTTGGAAATCTGAACCTGAAAAACAAAGTCGCACTCCCCGGCACAACATAATTGCAGGTGCTCTTCATAAGGTGATTCTTCCTCCCGGGCGCAATATAATAGATCCAAAAGACAGCTTTAATCTCTTTTTCAACGATACTGTATTAGAAATTATAGTGAAACACACCAATGCTGAGGCGGACAGAGTTTCACCAAAACAATGGAAAAGAACTGACAAAATTGAAATACAAGCATTTATAGGACTACTATTGACTATAGGTGTTAATAAACAGGGTGGTGTGGATTTTAGAGAAAACTGGGACCCTATATTTGGAAGTCCCATATTTCGTGCTACAATGGGAAAAAACAGATTTGCTTCTTTGCTCCGATTCCTAAGGTTTGATGATAAAAATACTAGGTCTCTCCGAAAGTCAAGAGATAAACTCGCTCCAATTAGAGAATTATGGGAGTGTGTGAATCAAAACTTAAAAAAAATGTATTTACCAGGAGAAAATCTAACAATTGATGAGCAGCTCGTACCTTTTCGAGGACGAGTTTCATTCAAACAATATCTGCCCAGTAAACCTGACAAATATGGAATGAAAATTTGGTGGATTTGCGACAGTAAAACTAGTTACCCTCTATTTGGCATACCATACCTGGGAAAGGAAGGACAAAATAGGGCGGACAATTTGGCGTTCAACGTAGTCAATCAGCTATGTGAACCATACTTCCGAACTAACAGAAACGTTACTTTTGATAATTATTTTACAAGCCTGAATGCTGCAACATCCTTGGGTCAAAATGGTCTCACAGTAGTTGGAACAATAAGAAAAAATAAGCGTTGTATACCTCCAGCTTTTCAACCCAATAGAAGCCGTGACGTCGAATCTAATCTGTTTGGTTTCTCTAAAAATATGACATTGGTATCTTACGTACCGAAAAAGAACCGTGCTGTTATTCTCTTGTCTACGATGCATCATAGTAAACAAATAGATTCGCGTAATAAAAACAAATCTGAAATAAATTTGTACTACAATTCCACCAAGGGAGGTGTTGATACACTTGACCAGATGGTTCATGAATATACAGTTCGACGTAAAACAAACAGATGGCCGGTTGCCTTTTTTCAAAATGTTATAGATGTTGTTGGCATCGCATCGCTTATTATATGGAAAAATTTATACCCTAATTGGAACAAGCAGAAAAAGAATATACAAAGGAAACTTTTTTTACGAGAAATCGTAACTGAATTAGTGACCTCTCAGATACGGAGACGGCACAAGAAAGGATTGTCGAGTTATCATTTAGCAGCCATTAAAGACGTGGTACGATCAGATCAAGGATCATCATCTAAGCAATCATTTGAACCTGTCGCAAAAAGAAAGAAGCGTTGTCACATTTGCCCTTCGAAAATATCCAGAACTTCTAAACAGTGCTGTGATAAATGTAATCTGAACGTCTGTTCTGAACATTCTATAAAAACAATTCTTTGTAATATGTGTAAAGAAATTAATATGTAATGGAATAAAATATAACAACATAAAAGTTAATAAAGTTAAGTGCATTTTACTGTTTAATAAGTTTTTTGCATTCAAAATATCTTTGTATTCTTTCAAATTAAATAGTGTGTCCGCTGGACACTACTGGTCAGTTACGTTACAAAGGCATACTGGGTTGTTAAGGGTTAAAAGAGGATATAGATTTGAAGATAAGCTGCTAGTAAAAATTATAAATAAATTATTTTTTAAAAAAATGTGAAGCCTTTACGCGAAATAACTTTCAAAAGAGTATGATATGATTCAAGATTTTGTGTATAAATTTTGTACGAAAATAATAACAGTATAATCTGTACAGAAAAATGATGATTTGTAATTTGTCCCTGGAAACCTGGTTACTGTTTGACTCATATATTATTCCATATATAGGTGACACATTTTAACAATTTTTCTTGTTTTGTTTACAGCTTTTTATAAACTTTTTATGACAACCAATACATATACATATAGCTAAATATATGTATGCATTTTTCAGTGATTAAGATGTATGTATTTATCATTAACTCTCAATTTGAACACCTCAAAGAGTTGAGTGTATTCGCTTATACCTACATACATTCTGTATTGCTGAGACCTCTTACTATAAAACTCAGTAGAAACTGGGTAAACAAAGTAAAGAACGACGTATCCATAGAAATTCATTTCTATTTACACATAGCTGTACACACAGAGCCCCACAATTCTGCACTTGAAGCGCAACTCCTTATATGCAATATTTATGACACAAGTGGCAGCAACACAAACAACGCTGATAGAATGCTGTGAAAATCCAAATAACAGCCGCAACAAATTGCCACAACCAGCACTAATGACTGCCATAATGTTCGCGTGTGAAAATAAAAATAGATTAAAGTATGACAATGGAAAAATTCTCGCCAAGAAATGTTGAAAATACTAAAAGCTTCGGTTGTGTACTTATGATGCAGAAAACAGCTGACATGAGAGCATATGGAGAGTTATAATATTGTGTCATATCTTATTTCATTCTTAAATTTGTTTTCTTTTAGTATCACTAGACTGTATTGCTATTAAATGTTTTATGGATTTTTTATCGATTAGATCTTTCAAATTTTGGCCGCCGTTGAGTCCAATTTTCGATGACTCGCTCGAACATTTTGACTAGAAACTGGCGAATGGCACATGTGATGTTTTGCTCCAAGAATGAATCGAAGCAGGTTTGTCCGCATAGACTTTAGATTTTACATATCCGCACAGCAATCTAAGAGTGTGATAGACACGATCTTGGTAGCCAATCGAACGGCCTGAAACGTGAAATTATGTCTCAATAAATCCACTAATTGAAGCGATGAATGGGAAATGGCACCGTCTTGTAGAAACCAAATGCTTCAATTTCAGACATCAAATAGTCGGTTAATATGGTTTGATTACGGTCGCTATTGACAGTTACGTTTTCACCGGCATCATTTTGGAAGAAATGTGGACCTATTATTCCACCGGCCAACAAACCAATCAAACCGTTGTTTTTTCTGGATTGTATGGCGCTCTTAAATCTCTTCAAGTTGCTCTTTATCCCAAATGCACAAATTGTAGTTGTTTACATACCCATTAAGCCAGAAATTGGCCTCATCACTAAACATAATCTGGATCGAAATCGTCGGATCTTCTTGGAACTTTTCAAGAGAACATAGATCGAAGCGATATTGTTTGAGAAGGTTGAGCGGTTTCAGCTCTTGCTTTCATTTTAAGATATCGACGTAAAAGGTCGTTCCATACGTCAGACCAAGTTGCTGCGAACGGCGCCGACTCTTCACTGCCTACGTGCACACTCTCAGTTATGGCTGCTATGTTTTCTTCATTGCGTGCTGGACGTGAACAATTTGGTCACATGTTATCCAATATTGAATGCTTAGTGTCAAAATTGGTGACGGCGATGCGTAAAGTACGTTCAATTATGTTGACCATAAGTTGAACGATATTTCGGTGGAGTTCTCCAAAATATCTAGTATATAGATACAAATCTATGCATAAAATATTTTCTATAATTATAGCATTGATCCCGTTAAACGCTACTTGCACTTTAAAAAAAGAAAACGTTATTTTTGAATGCACTGTAAATCCATTGAAGAGAATAATAGCAGGCTTGAGCAGTTTCTCCTTTCATAGATGAAGGTACGGTGGTTTAGATTGCGTTCGAAAGCAATAATCAAGGTGAAATCACTCTAAAAGGTATGGAAATGCTCATTGCTGCTAATAATATATGCATATTTTATAAGGTTAAGTGTAAGGAAAGCACTACAAGCACTTCGTAAATGCACTACCTTCTCATGGGTTGAGGTTGAATTTGAAAAAAAATAAATATGACTTGCGGTTATAAATAGCTGAAACTTACTACCGAAAATTTAATTTTTTATGCAGAGAAGGCAGCATGCTCAAATTTGATTATTTTTTCTGAAAAAGAAATGTTTCCGGAATTTTGTATGAGTTGTGGTGTTTTGTGCGCAGTTTTTACATATTGAGACTTATGTATCTGTTTAAAATTAATTTTTTACGACGGAAATTGAAAATTTCTTTCAAAAGAAGTATTTTTTTCACGCATTTCGTTTTGTTTTTTATATTTCGGACACAAAAGTGAATACGGGCAACAAAATCAGTTTATTTCTCTACAAAACGTCGCTGTACAAGTGATTTGCTCTATTTGCAGTTACTTGCAAACATTATAAAAACAACTATGGGTATATATATAAAATCCGCTTTTATATCTACACTGTGAATGCTACCAGCATATAATTCACCTTATACTGTTTCCATGGGACTATCTATTACGGTGAAAAAGCCGTTTTATCGCATCTGTGATTACTTAGAATTGTACAAACTGTTGAAAGGTTACTTTGATTTAGAGATAAGTTACTTTATTTTCAGACAAATAACATTATCTCGAAAGTCAGATTCAGTGATGGTAAATAAATTTTCTCACCCAAACATCATTTGTATTTAATATAAAATGTTTTTCAGAGAATTATTTTTTCAATAATTTTTCTTTTTGATTTTGGAATAAAAAAACAAAACTTACTTCTTCAAAACACTATGAACATTATGTAAAAAAGTTCTTAGAAACCCAATTTTGACGATAATAGTAGCCGACACCATTAGAAATGTGATAGTTAAATTTTAGCATCAGAAAAGCACAAAGCAGATTGCTGGAGTTCTCGATAACAAGAAATTCCTTAATCTGTAAGTAATTTGGACCTTAAACCTCTTTGCGCAATTAAAAAAAAATAAAGTTTATCAATAATAAAAATGACTTACTACCAAACATGGACAGGGTTTTGTGGAGCAGTAAATTTCCTACAAAGCTATAATTTTTTCGAATTATGCTAATTTGTATCAATTTTTTTTTCAGGCACAAAGATATACTGGCATGAATAAAACCTATTCTGTAATTTTCAATGAGATAACTCAAATGTTGGCCGATATATCCAGGCGGTACCTCGTCCATCGTCCAATTCTCTCACCGACTCCTATAAAATCCTCCCATCTCCCCAGCTCGGATATAAAAAATGTTGTATCTGGTGTAATTAGTTATTGATTTATTGCGATTTTAGGTGGTTTGAACAGTACCGTTATATGGCGAGTCTTCCTCCGATTTCATTCGAAGAGTATCGATATTTTGTTCCTCAGATACTCGTTCATTCATTATGTTTTGATATTTAGTAAGACTTTAACATTTTGTAAACTTGTATACATTTATTCTTACACCATTATTATTATTTTGCCAAAACAGAAAAATTGAAATTTTTTTGATACTCATATATCACTTTCTGCAATTGCCCTCTGCAGCAACATAATAATTAACAAATACCAAATATTATGTTTAAAAAGCAATCAACACTTTCTAGGTAAGACAATTTAAAGCACTTTACAAACAATAAAATAACACACACGCACACAATCATATACTTCCATGCGGAAAGGGTCTTTCAATATTGCTCATTTGCATTTTCTACAATAGCAACACAATCAAATTCATTCTTAAACTATTTCTGTTTCTCCGCCTCTACTTCTAACTTTTTTCTCCCGCAAGTGTGTACTTCCTTCGATATAAACCTTTTGTTTCTTACCATCGTTATTGTACTTGTCACTGTTGGATTCAAGTCCTCCCTTTATTGATTTCAATATATGTAAATGTATTGTGCGTATTATCAAAAGCTTTAAATCATGTTAGATCAATTTGTACGGTATATTGTAACAACAAAAATAACAATACTGGTTACTTTTAAAATTTACTCACACTCAACTAATATTTTTACACTAAGGGCATGTACAGGAGGTTGGAAAAACAACAAATATTTTTTTCGCTTGGTATTCTATGGCCTTACAACTTTCATTTTTTCAGCATACGAGTATTCTATGGTTTCGGAATTTAAATACTCTATGGAAAGATATTTTTCAAATTTTTCATAAACTAACCGTTTGACGATATAAACAGTTTAAGTTTGATTACTTTAGTAAATTCTTTTTTTTATTTTATAACCTAATAAAAAAAGTCACCATAAATTTCAAAACCATAGTTTTTTAGAAAATTTACCATGTGTGTGAAAGCTTTTGATATTTAACGTCTGCATAAAATATATATTCTGTTTGAAATTTAGTCTCAAGAGTTTTTTTTTTAATAAATGTTGTAGTTCTTGTAGACATGTTAATATCTTTGAATGGTTTCCCTTCCATTTCTGTCACTGAACTATGTACTTCCACTTCAGAAGTTGCTGCTGTGATAAACACGTACGCTCTGCAAGAATTCATGTTCTTTGTGGAACACATATCTAGAAATGATCACCTGTGTAAAATTCCGTTTTAAAAGTTATATACACATTTTTTTAATGTAATGCTGCAGTAAAAATTATGTGAAAATATGCAGCTTGATTATGAACAATATGATATCAATTTAAGGTTTAATATTCATTTAAAGGAAAAGTGTTTCATTAGCACCATTTCTATTTATTAGCATCATCTTCATTTGACCACTTCTTCGATTGCTCTTGTTGTCGTAATTTTTACTATCTGGTACTCCATTTATAAATTGCGCTGAGTTTACAATTTTTCTAACTTTGTTTTGCTTCCAAGATTCTTTTATATATAACACTTCTTTTGGTGTTTACCTAAGTAAATGTTCTCACTGTATTTATATTGTTCTGTCCTTTGTACAATCGGTTTTAGCTTTGAAAGCTTATGAACTCTGATGATTTGTGTTTGAATGAAGTTTCGTTGTTATTATTTAATTTATATTAATTTTATATTTTGTTCCTGAATTCGTAATGCATTTATGTTGTTTTCACTGTGATTCCGCTGCCTTTTAGCTGACACTTAGCAGCTCCTCACTTAAAAGTCTTTTTGTTTTGAATCAACGACGTATATGAATGGGTGCCTATAGATATATTTGTTTTAGGCTTTAGTCTAAGTATGAAGTAAACGCACAAACAAAACGTTCTGGCTCTAAAAATTGGCTGTACTTCTAAATGTTACGTATACGCCCGGAATAAATGATGGTAATAATATTGTTTTTTCTTCTCTAACAATAGGACAAAAATAATCATAAATTTAAAAAGTTACATAAAATTAGATATATAATTATATTCTTGTTGTCTCGTCAAACAAGATTAGTAAAATATTCCGTTTTATCACTTTTATACTTAAGATTTCACATATTCATTAATTACGTTATTTAAGTAAATTTTTATTTTGAGAAAATGTATATGCATAAAACGATATTAAACTGTTTTCACGATACATAAATATAGACACTTACAAATAGCTAAGCATTTTAAAATCCATCATGTTTACATAAGAGAAGTTTGCTATGCGTATGTTTAGTTGCTTTTTCCTTCCGATGGGGTGCAATTTAAAGTTTTTAATTTTTCAAGTTTTATTTCAAATAAATAGGTTGTTTGTGTCTGAAGTACGAATGGCACAGCTTTTTCTTCTTTTTTGGGATTTCGAGCAAACTTTTTACATATGCCCTTTTTAAATAGGTAATTTTGTTGCTCTATTGACAATAAGTGAACTTTTTGCAGACCTTCAATGTGTGTCATAAAATCTGAGCAGACCATTGATAATTTATATCGTTTTATAAGCGGTTGGTAAAACACTTAATTCATTTTCTCCCTTTAAATTGAATTAGAATTCGTAGGAGTGGAACCAAAAAGTTTATGTAAAATGTGATTATTTTTTTTTAATTATAAATTTTTTCTTCTTTTTTTTAATGGAGAGTTAGTATCGTTCAAATTTTATGATATGCCTATTGAACTCGGCTTATGTTTATAAATTGCTTAAATTTTCTAATTTACCTAGTAAATTTTATAATATAAGTGTGAAAACTAGTAGCCAAAGAAAAATTCAAAGAATAGCTTATATTAAATTTGGAGACAACATACAGCGCCCTGCATTCTGTAACTGAAGTTATCGTCAGCAGGCGGCAGAAATAAACACTTACAAATTTCTGCATAAAACCCACTATGGCTACGGTAATTGGTCATAAATCAAACACAGGTATACTAATATTAGAACTCCATTAAAAAAATCTCTTGAGGCAATTTGTGCCTTAATGGCTTCATTCCAAGTCGCAGCACTAATTTTTTAACAATTTTTACTTTTGACACTTAAGAGCAGGCTTGAGAATATTTATGACTCTTCCACGTTGGAACGTCGTAATGGAACTGTAAGAAATATCTACAACGCCGTCTTTTGAGGATATGAAGGTGCTGCATTTGCATGCAGGCGAAGCACATAAAAACGCTTAGAAGTAGGCAAGATATGCCTCTTGAAGCAAATAAATGCAATTTCAATCATGAATACTGGTTCAGGTTACACAAGTATACGAACTACACATTCTTAACTTATACGAACATACATCTGCACTTGATTGTCATCATACCACATACAGTTTAAAGCGCATTAGCACAATTTGTAATCCTTGATGCGCATGAACTAATTTTGCTGAGTGGCATGCTTTCAATTATGCGAATAATAAAAGTCACTTTAAATCATCAGACCAGCTACGCGTTGCAGCAACGTATGGTATAGAATATGTATATGTAAAAGATGGTAAAAGCACGTTGAAAGAATATGTAACGAGAAAGAACAGTACATTTAAACTTAAGTGGCTTTTTGTCGAGCAATTTAAAGTCTGAAACAGTTTTCAAGGTAGTCACAAATGAGGTAATTCATGACAACTACTATCTTAAAAGGTACTGTAATAGTGAGAAAGTGCTGAAACTCTAAGCTCTTTGCGAGGGAGTATAACCCCCAGCAGCTCTTTTCAACTCCAATAGAAAAAAATTACGAAAAAAGTGGTAAACTCAGAAGGTACTAAGTTCTGTTACTTAAAGTAAATGTAATATATAGTGAAAAACCAGGACGCAATATACGAATATCTAAAACCTTTAGCCTAACCCAAAGCATACTTTCATGTAGCAAAGACGTAAATTATTACTCTCTTTGACATTTTTTCTTAATTTTTCGTTCTTTTCAGTTTGAAAGAAAATTTTTGTTAGTGTGTGTTACAATTTGTCGACAAGCAATACAGGCAAATTCAATCGAACAAGTAAAGAAGGGCTAAGTTCAAGTGCAAGGGAACATTTTATACTCTTGCAACTTGAAGAAATAAATGCGAGGGAAATACCAGTGGATCGGAATCCAAGCAATTTTTTATATATAGTGCATATAATATATATAACTCATACACTGACCGACATATTCAGCATTAGATTTATCAGAAAAAAAAAACGAAATATATGTAGTATATGGGAGTGGGAGCTAGTATCAACCCGATTTTATCTATTTTTGGTCATACCAGCTACTATAAATGTGGGAACGACAGACGAACGCAAGACAAATGCGACACTGCAAACTTAACGAACAGATTAACTAAAAGACGAAGATAAGAATAAAACGGACTGTAGCGCGTACTTCGTAAGTGGTCAGTCGTTATACGGTCATCAAACCTATAAGACCATATTTAATATCATCGGTCGTTTTATGGTCATCAAACCTGAAAGACCTACTATTTTAGCATCATCTAAAATATTTTATCATAAACCATTGCTTCAAATAAACCTAATTTAATAATTTAAAATAAACCTATGTAATTTAATTATAAACCTACATTTGGGGGCTCAGCCGTGAAAATATAAGCCAACCGGAAAATTTTAAAACATTTGTGTTGCACCAACAACGCGTTTTCTTACGTAAAAAGTGATCTACAACAACAAGTGTTCAGTGGCGCAACTGTACAAGAACAATTTTTTTTCTTGCTCGCGAAACTTCTACGAGCAGCAGCATCAGCATTATGAGTGCGAATATGAACGCAGCAGTTGTAGCAGAGTGCCGCAGCTATTGTTAGTCGAAACACCAGCAGAGCAGTTTACGTCAGCCACAACAGCAGCAACAGCATAGCCGTTGTAATTTGAAATTTTGCTGAAGGAAGAGGAGTAGACGCTGAAGAAGGAAAACTATTCGAAGACGAAAAGAAGCTGAAGAAGTAAAACTATTCGAAGACGAGAAGGAGTTGAAGAAGGAGAAGTAAGATAGAAAGCCAAACGAAGAAGAAAAAAATAAGTTAACGACGAAGAAGACGGAAAATCTAATAAGAAGAAGTTAAGGTAAAGTAACGTTAAGCCAAACGAAGAAGAAGAAGATAAGTTAAAGACGAAAGAGGCGGAAAATCTAATAAGAGAAAGTTAAGGTAAAGTAATTGAACAAAGGCATACGTAAATTTGTAAGAACCCGAAATACGATATAAGCTAAGAGTGTAACACGTTAATGTAAAAAATTTCATTGTAGAAATTAAGCTAGACAAAAAAGTGAGACAAAGTGAATGTTAAAGAATATCAAAATCTAATTGGAAAATCTTTTTGTACAATTAATGCATGTATGTACATAACTGAATGAAACGAAATGAAATTTTGTAAAATGCAATGTACATGTGTAATATCCGATTGATGTAAATTTCCAAAATATTTGTATTTTAAATTGAAAATTGAAAAACTGTGAACTCATCCATTCTCATTAATAACGTTTGAATTTGTGTATAATTTATGAGAACTAAACTTTACTGTATTCATACATTTTGTTCAAATTGTCAGTTGACCTACTAAATAATTTTGATGTAATTCTAAAAATATTCTAACAAAATACTTACGCTGTCTTAAACTAAGATATATTTTTAAATTACTTTATACGTATTTTATATAGTTGATTAATATATATTTTAATATTGTAAACATGGATGCAGACGCTATTTTAAAAATTACAGTGACGACTTTAAAAGACAAACTAAGAGAACTGGGACTAGGAGTAAGTGGACGGAAACATGAACTGAGGGAAAGACTTCTCCAACATTTAGGCCTGATTGACGACGGTGACGATGACGAAAATGAAGAGAGCGATTTTCAGTCCAATCATTTCATCTGCACCTAAAGGTAGTGCACATTTCACGCTTAAAGATATTGAAGAAAGCCTTTCTACTTTTGATGGAACAGATATGTCTGATATACAGAAATGGATCGAACAAATAGAAGAAAATGCAGAAATAGTAAATTGGAATGATGTACAAAAATTCGTTTATACAAAACAGTTATTGAGGGGTGCTGCAAAAATGTATGTGGGTAGTAAAACCGGGTTGCGCTATTGGAATTCTTTAAAATTAGCACTAACTAATGAATTCGGAAATAAGTTATCAGCAGCCGATGTGCATAAGATGTTAGGGAAAAGACAGAAGAAGCCATGTGAATCGTAGCGTGAATACCTATATGCTTTGATGGAGATAGGCAAATCAATTCACTTGGATGAAGAAAGTTTGTTGGAGTATTTTATAGATGGCATTCCGGGATCTAAGTATAGTAAAGCTATTCTCTACCAAGCTAAAACTGTGACAGAACTAAAAGAACAGTTAGTAGTTTACGAAAAAATCAAGCAGGAACCAAAAGTTGAAAATTTGAAGAAAGCGATTGAATAAAACAGGAGAATTCGTTGCCATTAAGAATCGATAAAAGATGTTATAAATGTGGTGAACCTTCGCAAATAGCTAGAGATTGTCCGTTTTATTAAAAATTTCGCATTAATCGCAAAACCTTTATCAGACTTAATGAAGAAAGACGCATAATTTAAATTGGGTGACAAACACTTAATTTCGTTCAAACAACTGAAGACAGCTCTTATTCAGGCCCCAGTTCTCGAACTATTTAACCCTAAAGCAACGATAGAGATTCATACAGTCGCATCAATGTACGGTTACGGAGCAATTCTTCTCCAAAAGAACTCCGAAGATCAACAGTTTCACCCAGTTCAATTCATGAGCCGCAAAACAAAACCTGCAGAACAGAAATATCATTCATTTGAGCTTCATTAAGGCATAGACTTAAAGAGGCGCAATTGAGAGATATGTGGACAAAAACCGTTCGAAAGATTTTTGAAGAAAAGAGCTACGAAGATTTTTACATCCATAACGATATACTGTATAAAGACCCAGATTTACAACTGATTGCGGTGCCATCACAGATGGAGAAAGAGATAATTGAGGTTGCACAGCGTCAAGGACATTTTTCAGTGAAGAAAACAAAGGACTGCTTAGAGAAGGATTTTTACATTCCTCAACTAGAAAAGAAAGTTACGGAAATTGTAAATAGTTGCATTGCCTGCATTGTCGTCAATTCGAAATGTGGTAAAAAAGATGGCTTTTTAGCACCCATTGATAAAGAGGATAAGCCTTTGTTGACATTCCATATAGATCATGTTGGTCCTCTCACGGCGACACGAAAGCAGTATAATTATATACTTGTAGTTGTGGATGCATTTTCGAAATTTGTGTGACTTTATCCCACCAAAGATACGGGCACTGATGCAGTGATCGATCGATTGACGAAGCAAGAAACCACGTTTGGCAATCCAAGAAGAATCATTACAGACAAAGGTTCAGCATTTACATCGCACGCCTTTGAAAATTATTGCACAAATAATCATATTCAGCATTTACTCATTACTACTGGAGTACCAAGGGGAAATGGCCAAGTGGAGCGTATACATAAGATAATAATTCCCATGCTAGCAAAGCTTTCGAAAGATAATCCAGATCAGTGGCATAAATTTATTGGCAAAGTTCAACAATACATAAATAACTCTCCTCCGAGAAGCACAAAGATAGCACCATTCAAATTGTTAACCGGATGTGACATGAGACTTTCGGATTTACCACGATTAGATGAAATTATGGAAACGGAAGCTATTAAATTGTTCGAGATAGATCGAAACGAAGCACGACAAATAGCCAAACAAAACATTTCGGCTATTCAAAAAGAAAATCGTAGAAATTATAACCGAAAACGCAAAGAAAATCGAAACTATAAAGTGAATGATCTAGTAGCTATAAAACGTACTCAATTTGGACCAAATCTGAAATTGAAAAGAAAATACTTTGGACCGTACAAAATCATCGAAAAGTTATCACATGGACGTTATAAAGTACAAAAGCTGGATGAAGTTGAAGGACCAAATTTGACCTCAACCGTGACCGAGTACATCAAACCATGGAGCTCAGATTTCAAACCTATAAGACCATATTTAATGTCATCGGTCGTTTTATGGTCATCAAACCTGAAAGACGTACTATTTTAGCATCATCTAAAATATTTTATCATAAACCATTGCTTCAAATAAACTAAATTTAATAATTTAAAATAAACCTATGTAATTTAATTATAAACCTACATAAATATGCCACATATTCCAAAAATATTCCCTGGGTTTCATTAAAGTGCCGCATACAATCATCAATCATGTGGAGTAAAATCAGAGCCGGATGTTCGAAAATCCTGATATTAGTTACATATATGGAAGCTAGGTTGGCTTTGACCAATTGCACCTATCTTAAATACACTGTTATGAGTAAAACTTGCTCTGAAATTTCCATTGAGATAACTCAAATATTGGCCGTTAAAGTCAATTTTGGTTACCGGGTTCCACATATTCGGTACCTACGGGCTTGAGCAGCTTTTGTTAGATTGGTATAATTTTTGGTCGTGAGCTGGCATACTTTATAGGAATTGAAATAATAATGGCGATTGTTGTACATACCGTATCTTATGAAAACTTCTATCGACAGTATGAAAATGGATGAAATCGGAGGATAATAACGCCCAATTCCCATATTACGGTACTGTTAAAAACTACTTAAAGCGTAATAAGTCTATAATTTAATTCGCCAGAGACAGGCTCTATGAAAATTGGACGATTGGCGTTGCACCGTTCACTTTTTGGTGAAATCCCATATCTCGGTACCCGATTTCGACAAAATTTAGTTCGTGGCATTCTTCTTACATTCTTCTGTTTCATTGTGAAAATGGACCAAATCGGACAACAACCACGACCACTTCCCATATAGCATAATTTAAAATTCTAATGTCGGTCAGTGTGTAATTTGTATAACAGAAATTAAGTGATAATCCTTTTCTTATAATGATATGGGTTCGATTGGACCAATACTTCCCTTAGCTTCCATATACCTAATATAAAGATTTTCCGGGTGCCTTTGGACCGCATATATCGGTCAATGTGTGAGTTATCCCAATGAAAATAAGAGAACAGCCCATATGTAACTAATATCAGGATATACAGCGCGTAGCTAGGGAACATACATATAAATGAATGAAATGTTAAGGCTGCGAACATTTGTAAAATTTTAACCGGGACACTCACCTAACAACGACATTGTTCAGATTTTAACAGAAAGGAATGTAATTGATAACATGATGAATCATAATTTATCATCATTATAAGCTAAAAAAATTTGTAATTCAAAAATGCATTGAAATATGTATATATTTCCTTACATAATTCATGAAATGACACCATGAGGAATCAAACAGCATAAAAAGTTCCCGTCGGCATTTTCATATCTATGTATGTACAATCAACATTTTTTTCTCAAATCAGGTACAAAGTTATATAGTTTTAAAATTATACTCTGGATCCGCCCTTATCTCCACTTAAGTGGTTGTTGTAACTGTGACTGTTACACCATACATCAAATGTATGTTTATCATATACTAGTACATCATGACGTATGAGCAACTCAGAATTTATAAGGTTGTTGTATGAAAGAAAATGCGACTTGAAAATTTGTAATATTTGAAGTACATAAATATATGATCAGCATTACGTGCTCAGTTCATTTAGCAGTATCCGTCTGTCTGTATATATTCAAACTAGTCCTACAGTTTTTGAAAAAACGCTCTCTTTGTTACGCTCTTTTCTCCCCAATAACCCGTACATTGGCTGAAACCACCGATATGGAATCACTATACCAAATAGTTAAAATAAAAATGTTTGCATGGAAAACTCTTTCATTTGATGAGATATTTTCAAAAAATTTGATGTGGAGTATCAACCTGCTTCTGGAGAAAATAGTTCGAGCCGCAGAACCAAATAGAGAAGGTACCATCTTCTATAAGAGTGTACAGCTGCTGGCGTATGCCGATGATATTGATATCATCGGCCTCAACACCCGCGCCGTTAGTTCTGCTTTCTCCAGACTGGACAAGGAAGCAATGCAAATGGGTCTGACAGTGAAAGAGGGCAAGACGAAATATCTCCTGTCATCAAACAAACAGTCGTTGCACTCGCGACTTGGCTCTCACGTCACTGTTGCCAGTCATAGCTTTAAAGTTGTACGAGTGGATAATTTCGTCTATCTTGGAACCAGTGTAAACAACACCAACAATGTCAGCCTAGAAATCCAACGCAGGATAACTCTTGCCAACAGGTGCTACTTCGGACTGAGTAGGCAATTGAGAAGCAAAGTCCTCTCTCGACAAACAAAAACCAAACTCTATAAGTCACTCATAATTCCCGTCCTGCTATATGGTGCAGAGTCTTGGACGATGTCAACAACGGATGAGTCGACGACGACATCGACATAGTTCAGCTAATTAAAAGACGCGGCTACGATGGCTAGGTCATGTTGTCCGGATGGATGAAAACACGCCAGCTCTGAAGGTTTTCGGCGCAGTACCCGCCGGGGGAAGCAGAGGAAGAGGAAGACCTCCACTCCATTGGAAGGACCAGGTGGAGAAGGACCTGGCTTCGCTTTGAATAACAAATTGGCGCCACATAGCAAAAAGAAGAAACGACTGGCGCGCTGTTGTTAACTCGGTTATAATCGCGTAAGCGGTGTCTACGCCAATTAAGAAGAAGAAGAGTGTTGTAGGATTTGGAAGAGTTTTTTTTTTGAAAATTTGTCGAAAAACTCACGAAGGATCAATGCAGTACGCGACGGTGCATCATTGTGGTTCAAAACCAAGAGTTGTCGGCTCATAATTCTAGCCTCCTTTCAGAGTAACTTCGCGCAAACAACGCATAACACTTAAATAGGTTAAAGTCGAAAGCGAAGTGAGTTGCAGTTGTCCTTTTGGTCGCCTTTTCTTTTCTTTTGTGTGTGGAATCAGCTGGTGTGATGTGGTTGGTTGGTATGTAGGGTGGAATGTAAGCTTTGGTGGTTTGTGACGTGGGTATGATGAAAGTGCGTGTCAATGTTGTGAAGTTAATGTGGTGTGATCGTGTGGTGTGTGTGTGGATGCCTGGGGGAGGATGCTCATTTGTACAATATGTAAAAATAAAAATAGATTAAACTATCGTTATAGAGAAATTCTCGCGAAGGAATATTGAAAATACTAAAAGTTGACGTGAAAGCAAGCATTTGTCTGTTGCAAATAATTTACCACAATTGCAGTTGCCTGAAAATACCCAGCGTGCTTGTGGCGGTGAATTCTTGTTGTCAGCATGTTATTTTCTGATATTTCCATACAACACATAAGAGACACATCTTAATAATAGTATCTCCGCTTTTTCGACTATCCCCAACAATAGTGCTCAACAATTATAATAATATTAAAGGATAAAATTTTATATTTCTAGTAATGTGTTAGAGATGTTGCTATAATTTTCATTTTTCTTTATCTTTTCTCACATTTCTCCTTCATTTTTGCAGTTCTAACAAACACTTTATGGACTATATAATGTGCAATGAGACGAAGTCTAAGAGTTCATGGCAGTTTTATTGCAAATGGCAGTTCTTACTACCATGAAGTTTAGAAAGTAACAAATAATGAAACGTTTCAAACGTTTCATATTTTTGTAATTTGCAAGGATTTAAGCTTTTAGGGCTTGTAAGTTATATGGAGTTTAGGGCAAGTTTTCACCCGATTTTACCCAGTCTTATCGCAAATACTTGCATATACCGTTTTAAGAAAAACACGCTCTCTCAATTTTATTAAGGAAACTCAGATGTTGACCGATATATGTATGTATGCGTTATAAAGTACTTGGAAGATATTCATGTGAGAGGTTGGTGAGGCTATAGTCCGATTTCGTCCATTTTCTTAGTGTAACATAAAAATCTCAAAGGAATATCAAGTACCAAGATGTTTGAAACCAGGCGGGCGAGGAGTTTATCATTCGATCTCATCCATTTTCACACTGTCGGTAGAAGTTTTTATAATATTTTCGTTAGGCGAATTTTGTTGCTGCGGCTTTAGTGGTTTTAAAGATATGGATATTAAACTTATTGGAAATGTGGGGCCCGTCCACTTTTTCGAATTTTTTTGCTTGCAGGTGCGCTGTGCTATTGTGATCCCCTGTACCAAATTAGAGTTTTACCTTTTTCAAAAACAGTCAGTTTCTTACAAAATTTGTCAAAGGAAATATGTTTTGAAGTCCTTGGAAACGAGATTTGCATTTTTCTTTTCATTTTCTTTACTGCTAAAATTAAGTGAGTCTTGGAAAGCACCAACCGTCCTATGTCCTATGATGACTGGTAAATTCGTTGGCATAAGTGTATCGCAGCGGAAGCCGATTACTTTGAAGGAAATAAAATGAACAAAATTCACCTTTCAATTTGATCACAGCATTCCTTGGAGTCATTTCCAACTTTGTGATTTCTATTAATTAGATTATAACTACATATTATGTATTAATGAGATATAGCATTTTCGTGAAGCTACTTGTTATAGTTTAAAAAAAAATGGATCATAAAGCATTTCGTGTGTTAAGAAAGTATTGCCTTTTGTGGAAAAATACTGTTGAATTTGGGCTCTGCACTAGGTAGATTAACCGTTGAAAAGAGACTTGCTAAGTTGAAAAGAGGCGAAATAAGCACCTGGAACAATGAAGACAGTGGAAGCCTTAAAGAGGCAAAAGCTCTGTGCAAAGTGTGTGCTTCGCAAGTTCATAATACAACACAAACAACGAATTGCTGACTCAGAGGAGTGTTTGAGTGCTCTTTACAATAGAAACATGGCTCCATCATTTTACACTGGACTCCAATCGACAGTCATTCTAGTGGACTGCACATGATGAACAGGTTCTTACAGAGCTGCGATAATAAACGTCTCGATCGCTGCTAAATTCAAAGTGGTATAGGGAGAACCGCGTCCTCCATCGCGCTATTTATAGGCACGCTCCCGCCGTCCAGCCCCGGTACCGCGGCAAACCCTAGGTCCCGCAATTTTTAAATCTGTAATATCTTCGAAAATATTAATTTAAATCAAATGCTTTAAAGGGCCGTATAGATCTATATTCAATCCACAATGTATTTAAGGCATTTAAGAAACAAAGATTAATGCTGTATTGGTTAAATGAAATTTGAAAACTAGCCATTATTTGTCGTAAAAAGTAAATGACAAAAAAATGTTATTGTGCGATATTCTTACAAGATAAACATATACCATCGTGGAGCTTTCTGTAGACATTTTCAATTGGTACAATACTTAGTATATTATTTTGATAAATGTTATAGGGTTCAGCTTGCGTTTGCAATGTAGGCGGAAAAAATTTAATTACTTACGACATCAAATTAGAAGGCTAAAAAACAATAGTATTTCTTTACTATTTAATGGATGTTATTATACATACACACCCTCCTCTTCAATAACTCTATCTATTAAAAAAAAACCGCATCAAAATCAATTTCGTAGTTTTAAAGATTTAAGCATACAAAAAGACATAGGGACAGAAAAATCGACTTTCTCTTATACAACTAAAACAGATAAAACCAAAAACGTAAATTATACAAAAACATACAGCTTCTCCAAGAGTAATATGATAGCAACTTAAGCTAAAATATTCATTTAAAGGCAAAGTAATTCACTAGCAATTGTAACTTTTATATTTTCAACTTTAAAATAATCGCATTATTTATTCAATCAAAGTACAGCGAAACCCCCCAGTTACCTTTTTTATTCACACTGTTTTTCCACTTCGTTGCCAATTCACATAATTTTTATTTGCATAGCTGATTATTAGCATTATTGTCATTAAACCATTTCTGCGATTGCACTTGCTTTCATTTTTTTATAATCTGATTCTTTATTCATAAATTGTGTTCATTTCTCTATTGCTCCCAACACTGTTTTTGTTGGCGTTTACTGCAGTCAATTTTCTCAGCATACTTAAATTGATTTCTCTTTGTTCAAAGAATTTCAATAGGTCTTAACTGTTGAGTCCTTGGACAACTTATAAACACTTAAGCTTGATAATGTTTGTACTACGACATGTTGTTATTATTTTACTACAACTTTATATCACATAATTACTTGTATGTTTATTGTCGGGAATAACAGCCAAACTATGCTCATGGTGTGTTGTCAAAAATAATCGTGGATGCAAACGTATCATTCGGTAATTTGTTATTCATTTTATTATTTCCATTTTATTGGGCTACTATTTTTATTCTTGCGAAAAGAATAGAAAATTTTAACATGAAGTATGGCAAGAAGGATTTTCAGTCCGCACTTTTGGATATGGACAAAATATTTTTGACAAAATGCAAGTAAAATTTTCATTGAAGTCTTCACTGCAGTCTATTATCGCGAAGCGAAGTCTATTATCTTGAAGCGCGTTCGTTCGCATTATTGGGAATCCTTAGCCAAAAGCTTAATGCAACTTAGCTCAAACAATTTCAAAAATTCTATTCAAGTTAGATTGGAATAAGAGAGGATTCAACAATGCTTTTGTTTCTGTGAAATATGTTTTGATAGTTGTTTCTCTTTGAAAATACCTTAAATATATTATTTTTGGTTCCTAATGGATTTGTTTTATACCATATATATGTATATATGTATAAGAAGTACACGAAAGGTACATTTAAATGTTTTTACCAGAAAATTAGTTTTAGTGATCAAACAAATAAGCACTTAACTGCAAGAAAATGACTGGAAATTAAAGTATACATACTATGTAAAATTTTTCTCCAAAAGTATATTTTAAAAGACTTATAGTTCTTCCTCACATTACTTTCAAAAATTCTTGCAGAGGGACACGAACAAACACATCCAGATGTTGTGTAAACTGCTTCTATTGCGTTACTAAAACTTCTAAATTAATATTATACTTGTTTTAACAAACGTCTACTGCAACACACTACATATAGTATGTACATATGTTTATATAATAATAAAAAAACCACTTGAACCTAGGTATATTCAGTATCGTTTCGCAGTCAGCTCAATAGTCACGCATGATTTGGTCGACAAAAGAATTGCTGAAACATTACGAGATTATCAAGCGTCATTGAATAAGTACTAATGTAAACGGTTAACATTCGTTCTTTGAAGAACACTAACACTTAGACGGACACACCTGCCAGCATGCATTAAATTTGCAAATACATTTCTCCATTTAAAAGCAGAGGTCGAAACAAGCACACTCTTCGTCTCTGAACTTAAATAATAATACATAAAGGAAGTGCCTTTACTACTTCTTTGATTGATCGACATGACGAATATGTAACTACTTTTAAAGGAACATAAAACACTGAACACAAAACAAAACCTCAGCCATAAAAATCGACATGAAAAGAACTTCCCAGTCATACTCAACATGTAAGTAAGGCCTAAACAAGAAAAAACGTTAACTTCGGTTGCACCGAGGCTAATATACCGTTTACAAGTGCTTTCTTTTAGTAACTATGTGTTCAGTTTATACGGCAGCTATATGCTATAGTAATCCGATCTGAACAATTTTTTCGGAGATTTTATTATTATCTTAAGCAGTAATCCATGTCAAATTTCGTGAAGACACCACGTCAAATGCGAAAATTTTCCATACAAGCCCTTGATTCCGATCGTTCGGTTTGTATGACAGCTATATGTTATAGTGAGCCGATCTGTACAATTTTTTCGAAGATTACATAGTTGCCTTAGAAAATAATCATTACCAAATTTCGTGAATACATCTTGTCAAATGTGAAAGTTTTTCTTACAAGAACTTGATTCCGATCAATTCTTCGGAGATTACATTGTTGCCTTAGAAAATAATCTTTACCAAATTTCGTGAATATATCTTGTCAAATGTGAAAGTTTTTCCTACAAGAACTTGATTCCGATCCTTCAGTTTGTAGTGGTCCGATATCGGCCGTTCCGACAAATGAGCAGCTTCTTGAAGAGAAAATGACGTTTGTAAAATTTCAAAACGATATCTCAAAAACTGAGAGACTTGTTCGTATATGTACAGACAGACGGACATGTCTAAATTGACTCAGCTTAACATACTGATCATTTATATATATACTTTATAGGGTCTCCGACGCATTATGATGATGTTTTCATTTCAATTCAGCTGACTTTGTCGTTGTACCTAGCAACGATTAAAAACCCTCCTTTTTCAAAACTTGGCTGTGACTCGGAATGTTACATATACGCCCTGGGTCTGTTGAGGTAATAATAGTGTTTCCTCCAAAAATTACAAGTAAAAACCAGAGGTTTGTCCAATCCTCAAAGCACTTAAAAGGCAACTTTTTGTAGAGGAGCTAAACAACACCTTCGTAGCAGTTTTTTGCAGGAATACGATGGCTGCGGCAACATTATTTTATTGCTTTTGGCCAAGTAGTCTCACACGGAACGACGGTGGCGCACCAGCGTTATCATGGTACAATAGCCAAAAAAGCCACATCTTCCTCTGTGAACACTTTGTGCGCCAAATAAACGTTGCTTTTGTTGATGCCACAGTCAACGTTCTAAATGTTGTTTTTCACCAAAAATTTTGTACAAATATGTTCCAAAATTTTTTTGGACTAAGCAGAAGAAGAACCAAAACGCGTGAAAGAAAAACAACGTTAAAATTTAAGAAAACATTTAGAATAAAAATTATGCATTATTTCTCACTGCTTTATAGTTATGCAGAAAGATTTGTAAAGAGTGATGCATTTCTAGGTTTCTTAATTTTTAACACTTTTCGGCATTTAGCTTTTGAAGATTATCGCTTTCAAATGTTGGTCGCGGCTACATCTCAGATGATCTATCCGATGAGTTCAATTTTCAATGACTCGTTCCGGTATTTCGAGATTGCGAGATTGTCCGCATAGACTAACGTTTAATACCACATGCTGCTGTGAACGGCGCCAAATCGACTCTCCACGGTCTTCGTGAATAATCTTAGTTACTGCTGCTAAATTTTTCTCACTGTTTGCTGAAGAAATGGGTATATTCGATTCGAATATCATCCAATAATGACTGCTGGGTTTCAATATCGGTGGTGGTGTTGTGAATAGTATGTACAGCTCTTCACAGAACGTGAATTTTCGTTAGTCTTTATAAAACGAAATAACACGACTCGGGCGTAGTCTGTGCACTTAATAAATATGTGCACTCTTTATTTCAGATACATATTTTGACTACAACTTTCTTAACAGACATAATTCTTTCAATAAAACGAATCTATTATTCTGATCGTATTTATTCAATAGATAAATTGGAATCCTATGTTATAAGCCCACCTTACCAACAGCTACAATAGATTCGGTTTATCAAAAACAAATTCACAAATTATACACCTAAATTTGAAATAAAAGTTTCTTACAGGGTCCGACACTCGAAGTGTAACCAATTAAAAAAGCCATAAATTTGGTTATAAAAATCATTTTTATTTATTTAAAAATACAGAATGTGTGAAAATAATCATAAATTCAGGACTAATTAACCTTTGCTCGATGTGACCACCTTTTGCCTTAACTATGACCTTGAGACGGTCAAAAAACGAATCTCAAGCTGCTCGAATGTGACTTGCCGGTATTTTGGCCCACTCACGGACAATGGCTTTCTTCATTATCTCGAGACTGATGTATTTTTTACTTCGGCCTTTGCTCTCCAAAATGGCCCAGAGAGAATAATCCATTGGATTCGCATCTGGTGAATTCGAGAGCTGTTGAGTGGTCGTAATGACGTTCGGAACGTTATTTTTCAGCCTTTCTTGGTTCACTCGCGTTTTGTGAGATGGTGCTGAGTCTTGTTGAAACGTCCATGGTTTGCAACCGTAATGTTTGTTTGCCCACGGCTTCAAAGCAGCCTTCAGAACACTTTCCTGGTAATATGTCGTATTTACTTTGACGCCAGGCTCGATGAAAACAATTGGAGAGCGCCCATCTGCGGTGACAACGGCCCAAACCATTATTTGCGGCGGGTGCTGCCTCCTGGTGGCCAACCGATGACTTAGATTCTCGTATGAACGATCGGTCAAGTAAAGCCTATCGTTTTGAGAGTTTACGAATTGCTGAATTGGAAAAATTTTTTCGTCAGAAAACACAATGTTCGGAATTTGACCGCTTTCAGCAAAGCGAAGGAACTGCTTCGCTCTCTCAAGCCTTACTTGTTGTTGCTCTTCGGTGTGAGATCATGGGCCTTTTGGAATTTGTAAGGCTTGACCTTGAGCTCATTTTTCAATATGCGTCGGATGCTGTGGTCGGATATTTTCAGTTCTTTAGCCGTTTGATTTGTAAGGTAGTAACGAGTGATGGAGCGATAAAAGAAACTTTATTCACATTAAGGTGGTTGAGCTTACGAACAATTGCTGGCTGTGAATTTCCAGCTAAATATAAAGCAATCACACTTTTACGTTTGAATTCCATCGTTGATCACTTTTTTTTGCGTTCACTTTTGGCAAAACGCTTTTCCACACTTGTGAACAATACTCCGAACTGTCATTCAGCAAATTTATAAACAGCTGATTCCAGTGCGACAGCTGTGCGAACGGTTTGAACACTCGAGTGCCGGATCCTGTTGTAATACAAGTAACTGACAAGCATCAGTAATGTGTTTTATGTAGTTACCCTTCCATAATATTTAAAATGTTATTTTGACTTAAAAAAATGTACTATATACACTTGATTTCTCCGCCAACTTACAAAGTTTTCCAACATATGCAAAAAGGTCGCTTTTGCCTTAGGAGCAGCTCTCGTTTACTTCAATTTAAATTACACGAAATAACTGTAGAAGCAAATTTTAAATTTCAACCAGTGATATATTACTCGTCAAAAATATTTCACTATGGTGAAGATATCACACAAAACAAATTAATCCCAATTCAATCGACACCATTTAACCGAATAAAATGTTCAATTGACCGTAAGGCAAACCCAACTTAACAGCCGGGCATCCAACTGCCAAATCTTCATGGTCCACATCAACGACAAAAAAGACGTAGTATTAAAACCAATAATACAACAAAAAAGTAGATGTAAAACTAGAATTCAAAACCTGGTCGCATATTTGACCTGACAATTTGTACACCAAATTTTTTATTATTGACACAAAAAGGAAAAACATAAAAATTTGTTTTCGTATTTTTTGCAACTACTTTTACTGTTTAATACTATTTGCTGTTGTTGTTGGCAGTGGAAACTTCCTGAGCTTCGCCACCTTTTTAATTTGTAGTGGATCCTGTAGAAGTTGTAGTTGTTGTTACTAAATCGTAGATTTTTTTATTTCATTGATGTTGTATTATTATCGCTAACAGGAAAGGAACATACAACCAACCAACCAATAACCCAACCACTGCACAAATTATTCATAAACAACCATTACATTAACTTAAATTGACAGTTTGGTGTGGTTTTAGGTCTCATGGAATCATCGGTCCGTAATACCTCTCACATGTTGACCGACATTTCTGGCAAAAACAGCCATATGCACTGGGGAATGGAAGGCTTGAGCACTTTTGATGAATTTAGACTCGGTTTCACCTTATTTCACACTTTATCAAAGGGTGTCAATATGGCTTACTGGAACTCTGTTCAAATTTGGGTAATATAGATTGAATGGTTTACATTGTTGCTTTAGAAAATAACCTTTGCCAACTTTCGTGAAAATACATAGTGAAATGTGAAAGTTTTCCATACAAGAACTTGATTCCGATCGCTCAGTTTGTATGGCAGCTATATGTTATAGTGGTCCGATATCGGCAGTTCCTACAAATGAGCAGCTTGTTGAAGAGAAAATGACGTTCGCAAAATATATCATAAAAACTGAGGGACTAGTTCGTATATATACAGACAGACGGACAGACAGACGGGCATTCGACTCAGCTCGACATACTGATTATTTATATACATATATACTTTATAGGGTGTCCAACCTTTCCGTCTGGGTGTTACAAACTTTGTGACAAACTTAATATACCCTGTTCAGGGTATAAAAATGTAAATATTCCGACGTGAAAAATCGCAAGGAAGAAATGAGAAATGACAGCAAAAAGTGTGTGATGGTATGTAGCTAGTCTTTTTGTCTTTTTATTGCAAAACGAAAAACGACATTCTATGCCAACTTTTGAGTACATATACATACACGCCCAACCTTCAAATTTCAAATAATGTCACTGAATAGTGACACGGCTAATTTGCACATCTTGGTGGGTAAGTGGTAAGTACAAGGTTTAGTTAAGGTAATTGAAATTTCTGGCATAGTTTCAGGTATCAAAAGCGTGAACCATTTCCCTTTGCGTTCATTTAAATCCCTTGGTCTGATAAATAATGGAGTGAAGTGGAAGTGAATGTATTAGCTGTAATTAGCAAATGTTTGATGGTATTCACTTAAGCGTTTCATTTACAGTTTTGGAAAGAAATACATTGCTTGTTAGTCACTTGCTTATGTTCACTATTTGATTGATTTCACATTTTTTTCTTTATCAGCTTTGTCAAAATTGGTAAGCATTTTGGTATCCCTTGGTTCTTTCTTCATTTTTTAAAACAAATTAAAATAATTATGTACGTTGTCAGAAATGTCATTTGATATATTATTTGGATCTATACCACTCTTGTTTTTTTTTTTTGTTCGTTTTTTTAAGTAGGGGGAAGCATCAAAAGCTGAAGTGCGAAACTTTAATCCGCTAAACCCAACCTACTCCCAACTCCAGACTCTTCCACGGGACCACCTGATTAGGTATTACTTCGTGGGAGTGATAAGCATTTAAGTCTCCTCTATAGCACGGACTGATAGACAGACGCCTATTCTGCTCTATATATCTAAGTTTTGTCAAGATTGAAGCTGCCGTTTCGCTGAAACCTTTCCAGTTTTCTAAGTGTCGTCAAATTTTCCACCGTAAAACTACCACCGAGTGTAGTTTTAAGTTTTTCCCTTGCACTTAAAAAGCGAGGGCAATAAAAGAATACATGCTCAGAGTCTTCAAAGCACTCTGAACACGTCGGACAATTCGGACTAATGTCGTGCTGTAATCTGTGCAGGTGGCTTCTAAAGCACCCATGCCCACTTAGTATTTGGGTTAGGTGGAAATCCAGCTCCCCGTGTCGTCTATCGATCCAAGAATGGATGTCCGTCCTTTGAGTAAGGTTTGCCACCGCTGCTGCCATATCGTTAAGCTTTTCATTCTCTCTTCTCTTTTGGCTCCTATAGATGGCTCTGGTAAATTGTATACTCTTTCGTATTCGTCACCCTGGATGTCAATGGGCATCATACTGGCTATTACTTCAGCAGCATCACTTGAAATTGTTCGGAAAGCACTGATAACTCTTAGTGCCGACAGCCGATGCACTGTGTTTATTTGTCGGGCAATATGCTTTGATGCCTAGCGCCTGGATCCATATTAGAGCCGCATATAACATAACTGATCTCATTGCCTTTGCGAGTAATAAACGCCGGTTGGAACGCACGCAGCCTTTATTTTCCATCATTCTAGATAAGGCATTCAGGATTTTTTTCGCTTTACTTACAGTGTATTCTAGGTGATCCTTAAATTTGAGCCTTGAGTCTAAAGAGGTCGATATGAAGATGGTTCCTCCGGAGGCTTTTTTGGTTTAGGAAGTAGAACCAATCGCTGGACTTTCCATGGGTCGGGAAATATTCCTTCTTTTAAGCATGCATTGTACATTTTTACGAATAGTTTTGGTTTCAGTATCATGGCTTCCTTTAGGTCTCTGACTTTCCATGGGTCGGGAAATATTCCTTCTTTTAAGCATGCATTGAACAATTTTACGAATAATTTTGGTTTCAGTATCATGGCTTCCTTTAGGGCTCTGTTTGGAATGCCATCTAATCCAGGCGCTTTGCTGCTTTTAATTTTTCCGGCTATGGCCAATATTTCTTCTTCACTAACTAGCAGTGGTGGCTCTATGACTTCGGATCGAGGCTTAGCATAAGAAATACTGTCGTGTTTTGGAAACAAAGTTTCGACGACATTTCTCATGAATAATGCACTTTTGGGTTGTTGTGCCTTGTTTTTGAATTTTGACATACATATTTTATATGCTGTTCCCCATGGGTCTTCGTTTGCTTCCTCACAGAGTTTTTCAAAACACTTCTTTTTACTGCGACCAATGGCTGACTTCAGAAGCTTCTTTTGACTTTTAAATATATTCCTAAGGCTGCTTTCATTTTCTTCACTCTGATTACGTTGTAGGCGGCGTCTAGCTGAGTTGCAGAGTTTTCTGAGCCCAGCTATTTCTTCATTCCACCAATACACTGGCCTTCGGTGGTTGTGGTTTGCTGTCCTACGCATGGTTGCGTCGCAAGCTGTGGACAATTTTTTTCGCACTGTGGATACCAAGTGCATGGCGTCTTCGCCTTGTATATTTTCTGAACTCCAGACCATCTCAAAAAGTTCGGCATCAAAGTCTTTTTGTTTCCAAGTTCGTTTTTGGCATGTGTTCCTGCTGCGGCGTTCCATCCCTCCGGCATATGAGACTTCGGCAATAATAGCCATGTGGTCACTATTTGTAAATATGTCCTACACCGCCCACTTAATGTGCCTACTAATTGCGTCGTTGGCGAACATGAGATCGACTATGGAGCCTTTGTTTCCTTTTTGAAATGTATTTTTCGTTCCGCTATTCAGGATCGTAAGATTCGTTTGGCCGAGGAATTCAAGTAGTAGACGCCCACGGTGGTTTGTGCGCCTACTACCCCAAGCGGTCGACCACGCATTGAAGTCGCCTGCGATTATAATTGGTGCTTTGCCTCTGGTTTCTAGAGCAAGTTCTAGGAGGAATTCTTCAAAATCTTTAATAGAGGCGCTGGGAGGAGCATAGCAGCTAACGAAGTATATGCCACGTATATTTGTCCATGTGAAGAAGTTATCATATCTGGAGCGAGATGTAAGTGGCTGTCCTTTACATGACCATATTGCAGCTTTTCCGGATTTGTCTGTGGTCCAAGTGCTTTCCAAACGCTGGGAGTATTGTTCGCTTAATAAAACGACATCAATGTTTTCTTCAAATGCTGTCTGTTCAAGCAGATCTTGTGCTGCAGCACAGTGATTTAGATTTAATTGCAAAATCTTCATTTCCCTAAAGATTTCGCCATCTCCAAGTACTTGGGGCAAGTAGTACTCAAGACTGAGTGTGCTCCTTTACAAAGCATGCAGCTAGGATCGTTAGTGCATGACTTCGCTACATGTCCACCGGCTCCACAACGCGTACACAGGGACGACCTGTCCACAGGGTTACAGCATTTGTGCGCCATGTGCCCCAGATGGAAACACCGACCGACACGCGACAGATGGACCACCCAATCTTTAGCTCGCCTACCTTATACAGGCATATAGTAGCTATTTGGGTACCGCTTCGGGTTTTTCGCATGCTCTTAATATTTATTTTCCCTAGGTTTTCTATTCCGCACTCATTTTTCAATGCCTCGCAAATCTCTTCCGGAGTTGTTATCTCATCTAAATCCTTGCATATGATCGTGACATTGTGGGTTTTGGGCTGTATCACAGCCATTTCACCGACCACTTCCTCTAAGGCACTTTGGAACGCTTCGGCTCTCTTATCCGCTTGGTTTTTCAGCTCTAATAGCAGGTCTCCTTTCAACGTTTTCCTTATATACGTGACACTTGAGCCCAATTCTTCTAACCCGGTATCACCTTTTATTTTCCGGAGAATATCCGCGTATGATGCACCATCCTTTTTCGTGAGTATGATGGCGTCTGGCCTCGATCTAATTTTCTTTTCGACTGGTTTTCGCTTCTTGACAACGTCTACCCATGTTTCGGATGTAGTGGGTATAACCGTTGTATTGGTTTGGAACAACTTCAATGTCTCGCTGTAGGTGGGCTGCTCTGCTTTATTTACATTTTTCGGCTTTTTAGTGGGAGGTAAAAAGCCTATTGTCTCCCGTAGCCTCCTTACCCTTTAGGGAAACCTTGGACGCTTTCCCTACCATAATCCTTTTGGGTAGGTTTCCGTCTTTATCTGCGCTACTATGCTGCTAACTAAGTCGCGCATTGCCTGGTTTATATGCCTTTGGCCAGCCATCATATTCTCCAGTTCTTTTATTTTACTACCCAACTGGTTAAAATTTTGGGTAGTTTCGTTAGTCGGCGTTTCCTCGGAGAGTTTGCCACCTCTAATTATATTGTTGGCATCTTCGCATTTTTTGGTTGATCCAGCAGCGGTGGATAACTCACTTTTCCATTAGGAGGAGTTCTCATGATTTTAGAGTTCCTTCTAAATGGATTCTCTGGAGTGCATCCACTACTGTTCTCAGAGGCCATATCTTAATGAGAAAAATAGTTGGGAGCTCCTAACGAAAGGTGTGTTCAGTCACTGTCCCTACAACCTTGCTTATATTTTCGGTAGTTGGCAATGCCAAAACCAAAGAGAATAAGAAGAGGAGAAAACAAAAAGGAGAACAGCTGACTAATCAAAACAAAACGGCAATGCAAAAATTAAGCACGCGCTTTGTTTGGATTGCTGCTACAAGGGAAAAACGATGTATTTTAAATAAAAACCACAAAATATATTCGGGTAAGTGCAAATGAATTTTATTTATAAAATACAATTTGTACTTATCTTATCTTGCAAATTTAGTGTCCGTTCAGTTGTTTAAGCTTTCGAAAAGCCTCAGCAAAGAAATCGCTAACAATTGGTGGGAGAAACTAGGAGTTTTTGATAAAACCCCAGGAACGCACCAAAAACACAACCACTTCACTTGAGAATTCAATCTAGAACCTCTATAATTTGATGTATGTGCATACATTTTTTATAGTGACCATCATTTAAATCGCAGATAAAAATTTATTTCAAATACATATTTCGATGGATAGTTCTGCTTCAAGCGACAACCTTGCTACCAAACAATATTCGTTCCCTAATGAATCTTAAATTATTTTCGAGGAATTCAACATAGTTAGATCCCTCACTAAAAACTATTAATTCGGATTGTTATATAGTAATAGCCTACAAGGCTATACACGTATAGTTAAAGCCGTAACTATTTTTACAATGTTTTACAAATCTATCCGACGCTCTGATTAGGTCGATTTTCCTTCGCTCGTGAATCTCATATAACATTTTTACTCAGGGAAACTTAATTCAATAGCTAGCATGAGTGAAAAAAATATTATTAGCTAAATAATACATCTGCATTCATATTTTTAAATATGTTATAATGTAGTGCCGAATTTCATCAGCATCGTGAATTATATTCAAATTTATTGGAATTCTGTATAATAATTAATTAATTATTTTGTTGTCTCTCCAGTACCACGTTACTAATGGCCTATTTTTTCCATTTCTAAAAACTGCCAAGCTATTTATATAATTCACAGGGAAACTTCTAAGCTTCTTGAAATTTTTTTATCATAATTGCAATTATACCCCACGACATAATTTAATCAAAATTCAATTAACAACAGTCAGTCAAATAAATATTTTCAATTGGTGGAGAGACAAGGCAAAGAGGGCCTCTAGGCAACCAACTGTCGAATCCATCCGCACCACTTCTAGAACGAAAAGATTACAAAAATAACAAAAAATGTACACAAAACAAGTAAGAAAGGGCTCAGTTCAGGTGTAATCGAACATTTTATATTTACTATTACTAATTGCAAGAATACAAGAGTTGGGGGTAATATTCATCCCATTGTAGCTACTATGTTTGTCCGCAAAACATACTACTAACATGTCACATACTTAAAAAAATGTTCCCTGAGTTTCATTATTCCATTTAAAATACTAAGATGCACAGTTATGGGTAAAACATGTTCCGAAATTTTCATTGAGATAATTCACAATATACGTTACAAAATCAGCCGGAAGCTCGACAATCTTTAAAAAGGTATATGGGTGCTCAGGGAAGTTTTGACCAGTTTCAACATATTTTCAATACACAGAGAACACTGTAAAATAAGAATGTGTAAATAATGTCACAAACTAAATTTAGTACTCAGAAGTATGTAGTTAATGGCGTTTTGTGGGCGTGGGAGTGGTCCGTTATGCTCGTCCTTACTTTACTTCCAAAGATTCAGATATCTCAATTTTTACTCAATTTACAGCTTACACGGACGGATAGACGAACAGTCAGACAGACTCTATCTGTCTTGCTTAGTTTTAGATGATTTATACCACTGTTAGGTAAACAAAACTATTTTCCTCTGTACCAACATGTTGCAAGAGTATAGAAATATTATTGGAAGTCTAGTCGCGAACTTTTTCTGACGATTTGTGCACCAAATTTTTTGATATGTAAACAAATAGCGAAAACATAAAAATTTTCCTACGTGTTTGATTTCGGTTTTTTTTGGTGTTCAGAAGTAAAAGTTGCGAAAACGTTTTGAGCAACACCAATTTTGATCTTAGTTGTCATTGCCCGACAGTTGGTTTTATTATTGAATATGGCAGTAGTTCCTGTTGTATTTTTATAGCTGTCTTACACACATTATTTGTTGTAATTCATTATTGCTTCTTTTATTTTCGCTGACACTTTTTCCTATCACAAGCTTGCAAAGCATACAACACCAACAAATAAAAATATTTGAACAAAATATATTTTTTAAAATTTGACAGAATCAGAGGCAAAGCCCTAAGGTGCAAAACTACATAGTGTTAATCAGCCACATACTAACATTAGGTTGTCAAATATCTCCCTTCCACCTTTTTTGTCTTTTGGATATCACGGCTATGTATAAAGCGCTACAGAGCTCGTATCTGGCAATACTATACATCTTTAAAAGGTCTTGACACAACCTATCAAACCTCGTTATGCATGACTAGTTTGGATATTGCATTCAACTGTTATAGACGTGTAAACATGGAGTTCACTAACGCCGAAATTCGCGCTATTTTATAGTTTTCCTTCGTTAAAGGCAAATCATGCTAGAGAAACGTTTCGTGAGATTAATGGTGTTTTTGGGGGATGGTACTCTATCACTTCCAACTGCAGAGGAATGGTTTCGAAGATGGGAGTTAGTCAGCAAAACACTTTAAACCATCTGCAAACCATTTTTAAACCATCTGCAGAAGGCTGGATACACAAAAAAGCTTGATGTTTGGAAAGGAATCATCCACTATGGGCTGCTCCCATAAGGCCAGACGCTTAATTCAACCATCTACTGCGAACAATTGGACCGCTTGAAGTAGGCGATCGACCAGAAGCGTCCAAAATTGGCAACAGAACTACACACTTCGTTGGTGACTCGTCAGAAGCTATGGAAGCTCGGATGAGAGGTTTTATCGCATCCACCATATAGCTCGGACATAGCGCCAAGTAATTACCACCTGTTTCTGTCCATGGCGAACGCCCTTGTTGGTGTAAACTTGAACTCAAAAGAGGCTTGTGAAAAGTGGCTGTCCGAGTTTTTCGCAAATAAGGAGGAGGGCTTCTAGATTATCGAACGAAACGGGCATATTTGAGCTAAGTCCGATCACTGTACTTTTTATAAAGCATTAAATAAAGAGCAAAAAAGCGGAAGGGAAATATTTGACAACCTAATATTATGTTCCCTGAGATTCAGTAAGGTACCACGGGAAAGGGTTCTCTCTGAATTTCAGTTGAGTACCACATAAAATGAAGGTGGCATACTCTGAAAGCACAATTCGTGAACAATTTTCTCGCGTTATATTAAGTGCCTCCTGATTTGTATCCCGGAAAGGGAAGTAATCGAAAGGAATTTAAAATTATGTCATATGGGAAGCAAGTGATGTTGCAGATTTGGTAATGTAAAAATATTTTCATGCATTGAGTTTGGTTAAGATCGCTTGAGCAGGTCCCTAGATATGTGGTTTCACCTCAAAATGAGGCACGCCACGCCCATTGTAGAATTGTAACCTCGACTATTATAAAGCTGTCTAATATCATCTCCACTCTTTGAAAGTTTTTAGCCCACAGGTGCTCCTTTCCACTACGATCCCCTGTGCCAAACTACAGTTTTATATCTTGCGAAAATTTAAAAAGTTTTTTGGCTTAAGCATAAACAAAAAAGTTAAAGGTCAGACTAAACTATTGTTAGAAGACTGTGAGATTACTCACCTGCACTACAAACGCTTACACTAATAGCAATGATCCGCCCTCGGTTTGGACAACATTTCTCTGAATTTGTTTGGTAAAATAAAAATTGTTCCCAAAAGTTATGTTGCTATAGTTTTATTTATTTACGTAGATTTTTTTATATTTTTTTTGTCATTATAAAGCCTAACAGATCATGCGTTTATGTAGCTGTAAATTAAATGTGTACACCATGTCCAGAAAGTATAGGAAATTCTTCATTCCTCCTCTCATCTCCCGCTTATATGGAAGACAAGTAAATTTATTTTATTAAGTTTGTACAACTATCCTTAATTATGATGCCAAAAATTAGAGCGTCTCCACAAGTAAGTAGCAAGCAAATAGCTTGTGTTTGTTTCTAAAAATTTTACTCCTATATATTTATATGCAACCCTATTGAAAATGCTTCTTCAATCCAATTTAATATAAAACACTTCAGCTGCACTTACCTTTTGCTCTCATAGCTATTCAGTGTCATTGCATTCATTCCTATGTATTGACATACACATTCCCATGTACATATATACCACATATAAAGTCATATATACGTCTTCCAGGGCAGAGCAAATACTACTCATTAACACTCAAGTCGTTCGAGTGGCGACAGTTCAGATTGGTCGACACACCTGCGCCTACTTGCATAATTTAGTAAAGGCTTTGAAGGGAATTTCGATAAGTGTGGACATTAAAATCCCTCTACACATTAAAGTAACAGAGACTGCTTGAAAATTTATTATGCTCTATGTAGTAATAATATATGTATAACTAATTATATGTCCATATAATAACTGCAATTTCAACTGAAAGTAATTAGACTGTGTAAGAGCTAAACTACTGATGCTTGCACTTAAAATATTTCAAACACTTTTGACTATACGTATGTGAATAAATCTTTATTTTCAGCATCAGTATCATGCATATTTATTAATTAACTCAGTTACATATTAACTTTTTTATAATTCCTAACAGTCACATCAATTAATTATTAAACTACATCGCGTTTATCTGATAATCTACACGACACCAATCTCATAAAACGTCGCTCCAATTAATATGAATCGATGTCACTGCTAAGCAATTCAACTATTTACACTCCTTTATATTCCTGTGAATTCAAATTAGTTGTCAATAAAATATATTGATGACACGTTTAAATTTGAACAACTAATTGCAGTCATGGAAATATCATAATAAGAGCAAGTTGAACTTAGAGCTATTCATTATATTCAGCTATTGCCAGTCAATGCCAGACATCAGCAATGTTCGAAATAAATGCACTTAGTGTTTTAAATATATAAAAATCTTTCAATAGTGTATTTGTGGAACAAACGTTTGAAAACCAAAAAGCTAATGTTAAATAGAGACCGTATAGGTAATATACGTGTGTCGAATCGAATCGATAGGTATTATGACGATTAATTGAGAAAAAATCGAACATACAAGGTGGTTTCCAAAGTAAACAGGAAACTTTTGAATCTAGCGCCCCTGGTGGCGCCATCTATATGTCTATCTGCTATCTTTATCAATTGTCCAGTGAGAATTTCATGACATTTTGTCGATTGGAAGTTTTAAGTGTCAGTATGTTTGTGTTATCGGTGCGAAAATGAGCTTCGAACAAAGAGCCTACATTAAATTTTGTTTGAAAATTCGTAAAACTTTCACCGAAATATTTCAATTAATGAAACAAGTTAATGGCGATGATTGCCTATACCGTAGCAGAGTGCCCGAGTGGTTTCAAAGTTTTCAAAGTGATCGTGAGGACAAAAATGACTATCAACATGTGGGCCAATCAAAATCCGTGATCACCGGAAATTCCATCGAAACTGTGCATGAATTCGTAAAAAATCAGCCAAAATCATCATCGACTTGACCAAAAATCACATTTTAACCATTAACCACTAACCGTATTCACTTTATATGGCACCGTGAGACTTCTTCTATTTCGGAAAAATGCATTTGCCCTTGAAAGGAAAGCGTCATGCAGACGTAGAGGCCATTCAAAAGGCTTGCACCGGCATACTGGCGGCCATATCGGCCAACGAGCTAAAACACTCGTTCCACATGCTTTTGGACCATGCAAAAAGCTGTATTGAAGCAGAAGGAGACTTTTTTGAATAAGATAAATTTATTTTACCGATAAAACCATTTGTTCTGTTTTTTTTAAGTCCTGTTTTGGACTTTTGGAACACACCTTGTAGTTATTCGCACAACCAAAAATACATGACAAATAAACGAAAATATTAATGTGGAAATCTTTTTCAAATGTCCAAGTTAAATGGATATATCAAAATCGATCACCACCCACTAATGGCGTCATATATTGACAAGCAGATCTGTCGCTTGCAGCTAATAAGCTTTTGGAAAAGTTGGAAAGAAAAACATCCAAACCCATACTTTATGAAGACAACATAGCAATACTGTGACAAGGAAATTCCTAGACACAATCCGTAATGTGATGGAAAGTGCTCTACGGGTCATACACCGATGGACGATATCGAAAAACCTAGAGATAAGCATGTAAGAAAATGCTAGAATCTACTTGGGGCATATCACCTGGCCTCATGTAATGGTGTTACAGATCGGTAGTCAAGACAATCTGATTTTATGTGCGCTGTGTACAAAATTTCATACAGGAAACCAATGGAACGGGCACAGCGACTCACCACACAAATGACGGAAAGATTACTCAACCTACCACCAATATACATTGCAGTACAAAGCTCTGCGACAAAACCAGCTTCAAAATTGGAGGCATTTGTTGAGTTCTCTACAAAGACCTTCAGGCACAGTTCAATAAGCAGGGGCTGATGAACAAATTAGACCATAAGTGCTTTAGTTGGTAGACACACTAAAGGAAGCCAGCACCAGCAGAACTGACAACATCTGGCAGATGGATCCAAAATCGCCACTGGGGTGATGTAGCGTAGAAGTAACTGTATATATGCATAATATCAGGCCAAAAAGGTAACGAAGCAGTTGATGAGATTGCCAAGAGTAACATCCGTCTGGCTACCGAACAAGTACAAGAAATTCGGAAGCCACTAAGAATGATATATAACGAAGGGCGAGATGGAATGCCTTAGGTACATGAAGGATCGCCTTGATCATGTGCAAGATACCATTAGGAAACCTCGAGTGCTTCTTACTCACATGCTTTCGATAGGACTCCCGGACGGCTATTGGCCACTTGACAGGTCACAACTTACTAGCATCACATGCGAGCCGGAGGGGCAGAAGTGATAATGCTACATGCAGAAAGTGCAGACATGAGAGAGACACTGAACTCCTCCTATGCTCTTATCCCGCACTATCTAGATCTTGTTTTAAGTATCTAGGAGCTCCGAAGGTCAAAGCACTAAACGAAGTATCAAACGTTGATATCAAGTCGATCTTAAAGTTCGCAAAAAACTTTGACTTTCTGTGTTATGGATACTTCATCTTAAATGAAAGTGAACTTCCAACTGGCAATACTAAGAACCAATCCATGTATAATGTGATAGCCGGCCAGTATTACCTAGCTTAACCTACTTCTGTGACCAAATCAACAAAGAAGACATAAAAAATTAGTTATAGGTACAACACGACGTATGAATAACATTCTTCGTATTGTAAAAAGACTTTCTCATAGAAGTCATTGGAATTTTAGCTACAAAAATATGAAAACTTTATGAAAGCTCATTTATATTGAATCACTGCAACAGCAAGTTCAATCTATGTAACATAATTTATTGTTCTTAAGCTGAAAGGTAAACTACCACCAAATAGGAAAAATATTTTAGCAAATACTAAACAAGTTCACCTCTTGCATAGATATGCAATTACTCGTACAGTAACAAGCACTCGTGTCAACAAAACTACCGAAGAATCGTTATATAGTTTTATTCCTTAACATTTTCGAGCTAAAAGCCTTACATTGTTTTAAAATATCTTCTTCTAGCTGCCAGTAATACTGCACACCTCTCCAACCTATTTGAGTATTCTCGTAAAATTTTATGTTCCTAATGACCTGCCATGACTGCTGCTATTTCCCGCACTTTGGCGAACTCATTCGCCTTCTTTGATATTTCTCCATTTTCCACCAACAAACACTTTGTGAATTATATAATATTGAATTATGAGATGCCACGTACAATTGCAACGCATTCACAGAGGAAAAAAATATCCAAAACTAATACTGCAGCACATTTCTCCTCAACGGCTTCCTATACACCTTTCGTTTCTAAGACCATTCTACACAAATCTGGGTAAATTTTATTGTTGCGTCGTTGAATTTCTTTTAAAACACGCGTTGTTGTGGGCTAGTTGCAATAGATATGTAATTTTAAATAACCTCATAAACGGAGATCTAATGGTTTAAATGACATATCTTGGGGCAAATTGTGATCACCAAAACGAGAGAGTATACGATCCGGATACAAACTGTACGCTCCATTTTTACTACTTAACTGTCAACTGTCGATTTGTTTTTTTTTTTAGGATCAACACTTTACTAGATAAATGGAGGTTTAAATATTGCGTTAATTTCGAAACATTCTTTATTCTGAACTTAATATTTCTTTCTTAAACATATTGGTTCAGCTCAACTCAGTTGATGTTTTGTGTTTAATATATGGACTTTTTATTTCAAACAACATCTGCTCATATACACACAGAAGTCTAATATTATTCAAAGAAGGTCGAGAGATCGTTCACGGCATGCCTCGTTCTAGACGACCTTCGACCTCTTCAACTGAGGAAAATATTAAAGAAGTGAAGGATAGAGAGTTTTAGATCTCTCACTAGTCCCTTCGAATTCTTGCTGGACTCGTTTCGATAATAGCTGAGTTTGTTTGTTTAAAGAGTACGATTGCGACCATATTTAAAGTCAGTTTCATCCATCCCAAAAAGTGCTTATAAAAAGTGTTTCGAGGATTAGAAAATAAGAAAATTGGCATAAGTGTATTACATCTGGTGGGAATTTGCGTTTTATTTACAATTTTTGGGTACTTTTTTGTCACAATGCGTATCATAAAATTGCATAAAATTAACTTGTAATGAAATATTTGGCTTAAGGGGGTACTCTCATGTGAACGAATACATTTTACAACTTTTTAGGAAAATTTTTTTTATGCGACAACAAAATTCAAACATTTTAATATATTTTTATTTGTATTTTGAAATGTACAAAAAAAACCAAAGTAGTCCACAACAAAAAAAGGTAGTTCACTGGTCATGGTGATAGCGGCTGTTCATGTTGTCTGAAATAAAAAAATCGAATGGATTATTATTCAGTAGTTTTGCGGCTATCGTCCCTACCAAATATAATCAATTTCATTAAAAAGAAAAAAATGTCGAACTTCAAAAGAAAGTTACGAAAATCTTGTTTTTTTTCGTTAAAAATCGTTCAAAAAAATATAAAAATATTTTCGAAAATAAACAATTCTGGTAGGGACGATAACAAAAAATGAGTAGAAGAACATAAGTAAATTTTAAAGCAATATTGTATTGTTGACCATGAAAGTTTCAGAAAATGATGATTCGAGAAAAATGCGTTTAAAGTTTCAAGAGAAGAATTTTCGTGTCACGGCTCCTGGTAGACAGTCGCTTTCAACACGTCGACGACTATGAGCTGTAACTTATCAAATACTATGAATTTCGGTCTGAATTTTTCACAGCATGTTTTCAATAGGTTTTACTGTCAAAATATAAAAAAAAAATCGATTTTTCGAAGTGATTACATGAGAATACCTCCTTAAGGATTAGATATATTTGTTTAGATTAAACTTTACGTGGGGATCCGATCTTCACTTTGCACATGTGCAATGGTTTTATTTCGCCTGTATTTCTCTGTATTCCTCTCTATGAACAAGGTTAGAATAGATACATATAGAATCATACGACTCGTGAAATTTCAAAGTAGAATCCTTCCGTTCAAAGTCAATTTACTTCCTCCTGCAAGCAGTCTAATTTCCTCCATCTCCGGCAGGCAAAATAAATTTTGAAACATCCATTGAGCATGTTATTTACAAATATCTTGGAAAATGTAAAACTGAACAAGCCGCAAATTCCGATATTTCCGACCATGTATAAGCAGAGAGGCTCGATTGTATACCTGCAATTATGCCATTAATAGAGCTAAGCGTTGCTATCGTAGTAAAAATCGAATTAAACAGACTTTTTGGTTTCAATAGTGCACGCGATAGATTCAAATAAGTTACACAATGCGGCGATAATAAGTCCAGCTGGCTGTAACGCCTCAAAATAGGCAAGAAAATATATATATTTTACAATACATAGAAAATACGATAAGGAGGGCGAATAAAATTTATTTGCACTCTGACTTGCATGAGTAAATTTCGGTTATAAATTACGTCCGTTTCTGAGCGAGTTAGACCCGCTAATATAGGCGGTTCTCAAGGTAATGCAATTATCACTGTGTATGTTAAAGAATTAATGCTGATTTTTAAACTGTATATTTGTTTAAATATTCGCAAATATATATAAACTTTGAAATCCTATGGTATTTAAAAACAATAAATTCTAATATATTAAGTACTTTTGGAATTAAGTGACAAAAGAAGTCGGTTAAGCGCTGGTGAAGTTATAACCTCAACAATGTTGCACACCATTGCTGTTCTGTAAAAAGAACTGTTTTAATGCTATTCTTAAGATATATAAATCATGTTTTATTTGCAAAGGCCACATTCAACGTATTTGTACACTTGTATACTTCATTCCATCATACGTCAAATATATAGTTATTTGTACATACTCGTAATAAAGTACCAACAATGGCGAGAACTATCATAAATGGCGTCCTCAACATAAATTCAATGACAACAAAACATTTCAGTTACAAATGGAAACGCTTATTACTTTTATTATTGTATCGGCTTTTGCCAATAATTTTATTATGCACCTAGGAGCTAACAGCCGCATTCAGTTGGATAGCTCTCAACGGCGTTGCATATTATAGAAATGGTTTGCACATCATCAGCTTCAATTCAGAACTACATCCTTTTTCTGATCACTCAGTTGTTTCTTTTTTTAGCAAAACTATTTTTCATTAGTCTTACTCAGTATAAAGGTAGCTTGTGTGTCATCATATCCACAATTTCGCCAATAAGTACTGTTGCATTAAAGAAAGTGAATGGATAAAGAATTGTATATGAATACACGAACAAACTCGCATACGTTACCAAGCAATTATCACCATGGTATAAAAACGTCTAACCACATGCTTTTTTATACCTAGATGCAGATATTGTAATACCAAAAGTGATTATTTATCAAACATGTGGGTGGCATAATAATAATAAATAGGCAAAAACGGAAGCAAAAAAAAAATAAAAAAGCAGAACAGTATATTGGTATTTAAATATAAGCATATTAAGCATTTATTACTCTATACACTGTTATACATATATATTTAGCTAACAAAGTTCATTTTATTCAGATAAAGGCTAGTAAAACAATAATAGCTCTTCCTTTTCAGATATAAATCGAAAAAAGTAAGCAAGTCATGTTAACGGTGAAGCAGTCGCCCGAAAAGATAGATAAAAGAAAAACATAACGAACATATCATAAAAAAACGTAATAAAGGGCTAAGTTCGGGAGTAATCAAACATTTTATATGTACTCTTGCAACTAGAGTTGGTTGAGGAAGATCCCTATAGTGTACTCTATCGCCGTTGAGAATTAAGGTGGTAGTCTGATAACTTAAGCCTATTTTCATGATTTCTTTGGAGGGTGGTTTTTATAGGAAAATAAAAATGAATTATCTTGAATAATTAAGGAGTTTTTATTTACATATTAAAAAAAAATTTATTTGAAAAAATTTAATACTTTATTACTATTATTATTGTCACTCAATTGGAAAAATGCACGTGGGTGGCCCGAGTGATTTTGCTCTTGATGTTATCTGAAATAAAATATGAAAAAAAATTCTCGTTAGTACCGACGAGAACTATAAATGTGTAGAAAGCCCGTTTAAAGTTCTGTCGACCTTAAAAGTTGGACTCCAAGGCGCTGTAGGAAACTCGTTATAATTCCCGAAATATTTCGAATTTCTGTCTGAAATTTTTACAGTATATTCTCAAGACATTGTACTTTCAAATTAAGCAAATAAAATTTTTTTCGATTTTTTGAACCCAAGTTTCCAGACTACTGCCTTAAACGTGTTTTAAAATGAATTAAGGGATTCAATAGGTCATTTACTGAAAAATTTTGACAGGGAGGAATGTATTGTCATTTGTGTATGTAAGTCTAGTTGAAGGGCATCACATAAAATGTTTGATTTGATTGGCTGCATGTGTTTGTGTGGAATTTGGCGCTTTACTAAGAAACCCATTCCTTGTTTATTTGTTGAATTAACATTTAGATTTTTAAGATAACCAGTATATGGTTTTGGGATGATAATATTATTAGTGTTGTACGGAAAGTGTGTTTCCTGAATACTGATAACATCTGGGTTTTTTTCTTTAATTAGTAAAATAAGTTCTTGACAGTTGTTAATGTATCCTTTCATATTCCGTTGCAATATTTTAATAGTCATTAAATAGAGAGGAGAGAATTTGAAACAGATGTAGTACGTAATAGGGAATAGAAACTCGGAGAGACTTGACTAAGAGTTAAGTTCTCCCATTGATTTGTCCAATTCCTTTGTGTATATTTCGTGATAAATTCCACGGCTAGTGGAAGGCAGGTAATTTACCGAAAGAATGTTTGGACTGTTAGTTGTTTTTTTAATTTTGTTGTTTTCGTTTTGATTTTTATTTTCATTTGTTGGGTTATTAGGAGTGAAGGAGGGAATTAAGGATAGAGTGGGAGCATTTGTTGGTTTTTTGTTTGATTGATCTGTGATTTTTTTTGTGCTGTTTTTGTTTGTGATATCTTTCCTGGTTTGCATTTGGATTTCGTTGACGGAGATAAAAGTGGAAGCGGTTACTGAAGAGTAACTGAAAGAATTAGTAATGGAAGTTTGTTGTCAGTACAAAATTATAGCTTCGCGCATGGTGCATTTATTTCTTGTTATTATTTCTATATTTCTTTTTGCTCTTGGTCGTGGGCAACAAAGCAGAGTGTTCCTCCCCACAGTTTGCACACTGTGATCGCGAACAGTTATTTGTAGAATGAGGTGGAAAATTACAATTTACGGATATGGTATGGCCTAACAATTGACAATTTTTGCAACGCGTTGGATTTGGGATGTATTCTCGTACCTCCACAGTGTTCCAAGAAATAGAAAGTTTGCTGGGGAGTATGCTTAGGTCAAATGTTATAGGAACAACACCGGTAGGTTTAGGTGTACCATCTATGATTCTGTTGAATTTGTAAACTGAGGTAAGGTGTTGTGCTTTAAGTTCACTGCCGATTTCTTCCTCTAATATGTTATTGAGGAAAGGCGCATAAATTGTGCATTTTGATGTTATTTAGGGATTCATGTAGTTTACACTTGATATCGCAGATTCCAGGTAAGTGTTTGGTTTTTAAGAATTTATCGGCCACCTCTTTGCTTTTGAGAAACATGAGGAGACTTCCATCGCGTAGCGTAGCTATGGAGATTATTTCCTTACTAACGAGTTGAATTGCTCTATGGACGACAAAGCATGAGTACTCTGTTATGAGGTTTACTGTATTTTTTGCGTAAAGAGTTACATATATATTTTGGTTTCTTTGTTTGCGCAACGGGAAGATCTGGAAATTCAAAGGGAGTTTTTTGATATTGTCTTAGTTTTCTTGTTTTTTGGGCTCTCAAAAAGTGGTAGGCCAAAAATTGCGGAATTCAGTCAATTGGTGTAGGAATATAAAAATCAAAGAACATATTTATTCATTTATTTATTTATTAGTATAAACATAAAAAAAATTTGTTGAAGTTTGATTAGAAATACGAAAAAGACTTTTTCAATTACCCAATACTATTTATTTTATTTTTACCAACCCTAATATATATTTATTTGTAATGATGTGTTTGTAAAGTAAGTAAAGAATAAGCGGAACTAATCAATCTCCCTCGATGACTTTTTCTGCAAATTAAATCACGTTTACCATGTCGTAAAGCTATACTTAACACTATAACCACAAAAATGACCAACCAACAATTGCAACTATGCAAATGTGTTATATAAGGTAAATAGTTACCAAATCTGAGACAATATTAAGAAATAAAAATGTTTAAGGCCGAGTCCAACTGTCTGACCTCTTAAGGGCGTCGAAGACCTTAGACAAAACTGGAAGTAAAAATGACCACAGGCGCACGTGCGTGCATATTTTCGTATATATATTATAAAGTAGATATATAGTATGTGGTTGAGATTCGCAAAAAGGCGACTTCAAAAGCATGTAAAGCAAATGGTAAAGATTATCTTCAGCAGTGCCACTCTATAAGGTGAATAAATATAAAATTTATCAGTTTGGGAGATACTTGCGTGCAGCCCCATGTGTTTGAGCACGTATGTACTAAAGCTGTAAAATCAAAGTTCACACATGTGTCTGAAACGATTATTGCTAACGTTAAAAATTCTGCATTATGTTGCGTGTCACAAAAAAAATGCGAAGTATGCATTAACTCTATTGTACTGTTAAGTTGAAACTCATATAATAGTAATGCCCTACATTACTTTTGGAAATGGTTTGCGACTTCTGTGTCTAACCATGAGCTTAATATAAAAAGGTGTCCTTTGATATTTATATTTCCACATCATTTGACCAAATTGCGCAATTTTGCATCTATTTCTATTTTAGGCCAAAAAGCTCTTATCAATAAGTTACAAATATGTGTATTGGCCACTATTTCTTCTGCCATCATTTGCCCATCGACATATTTTTATTCGAGAGTCTCTCTTTTTGCTTGATTAACCAAATCTTATATTGGCTGATTTGAATTTAGTTAGGCACCGAAGTACCATATTCCTGACAAAAAAAAAAATAATGGATGTAGGTTTAAAATTAAATTAGGTTTATTTGAAATTGGTAATTTCAGTTTAACAATGGTTTATTATAAAATATTTTAGATGATGCTAAAATAGTACGTCTTTCAGGTTTGATGACCATAACACGACTCATCGTTCTCATCCAGTTACGCGCTAGCGTCCCTTCGTTATTATCTTCATTTTATGTTTTGTGTTCGTCAGGCTTGCAGTGTTGCATATGTTAGTAGTAGGTGTTTAAAAGTTGCGTCCACTTCTAGTTTTCTTGCGTCCGTCTGTCAGTCCCACATTCGGCCCTCCTGACTCAGGATTCGACCCGAATTCTGAACTCCATGGTTTAATGTACTCGGATACGGTCGAGGTCAAATTAGGTCCTTCAACTTCATCAAGCTTTTGTACTTTATAACGTCCATGTGATAACTTTTCGATGATTTTGTACGGTCCAAAGTATTTTCTTTTCAATTTCAGATTTGGTCCAAATTGAGTACGTTTTATAGCTACTAGATCATTCACTTTATAATTTCGATTTTCTTTGCGTTTTCGGTTATAATTTCTACGATTTTCTTCTTGAATAGCCGAAATGTTTTGTTTGGCTATTTGTCGTGCTTCGTTTCGATCTATCTCGAACGATTCAATAGCTTCCGTTTCCATAATTTCGTCTAATCGTGGTAAATCCGAAAGTCTCATGTCACATCCGGTTAACAATTTGAATGGTGCTATCTTTGTGCTTCTCGGAGGAGAGTTATTTATGTATTGTTGGACTTTGCCAATAAATTTATACCACTGATCTGGATTATCTTTCGAAAGCTTTGATGGCATGGGAACTACTATCTTATGTATACGCTCTACTTGGCCATTTCCCCTAGGTACTCCAGTAGTAATAAGTAAATGCTGAATATGATTATTTGTGCAATAATTTTCAAAGGCGTGCGATGTAAATGCTGAACCTCTGTCTGTAATGATTCTTCTTGGATTGCCAAACGTGGTTTCTTGCTTCGTCAATCGATCGATCACTGCATCAGTGCCCGTATCTTTTGTGGGATAAAGCCACACAAATTTCGAAAATGCATCCACAACTACAAGTATATAATTATACTGCTTTCGTGTCGCCGTGAGAGGACCAACATGATCTATATGGAATGTCAACAAAGGCTTATCCTCTTTATCAATGGGTGCTAAAAAGCCATCTTTTTTACCACATTTCGAATTTACGACAATGCAGGCAATGCAACTATTCACAATTTCCGTAACTTTCTTTTCTAGTTGAGGAATGTAAAAATCCTTCTCTAAGCAGTCCTTTGTTTTCTTCACTGAAAAATGTCCTTGACGATGTGCAATCTCAATTATCTCTTTCTCCATCTGTGATGGCACCACAATCAGTTGTAAATCTGGGTCTTTATACAGTATATCATTATGGATGTAAAAATCCTCGTAGCTCTTTTCTTCCAAAATCTTTCGAACCGCTTTTGTCCACATATCTCTCATTTGTGCCTCTTTAAGTCGATGCCTTAATGAATCCTCCATCATTAAACAAGAAATTCTGCTAAGAGCGTCTACATGCCTCATCTGTGTCCCTCGTCTGTGTTCAATCAGGTAATCATATTCCTGAAGATACATAGCCCATCGAGCTACGCGTAAGGGTACGTCTCTTTTTTGTAAAGTCATCGTAAAAGCGTTACAGTCAGTAATAATTTTGAACTTTGACCCCAACACATACACGCGCCACTTCTTGAGTGCTTCGACTATAGCTAGTACTTCCAGCTCATACGAATGATATTTCTGTTCTGCAGGTGTTGTTTTGCGGCTCATGAATTGAACTGGGTGAAACTGTTGATCTTCGGAGTTCTTTTGAAGAAGAATTGCTCCGTAACCGTACATTGATGCGTCTGTATGAATCTCTGTCGTTGCTTTAGGATTAAATAGTCCAAGAACTGGTGCCTGAATAAGAGCTGTCTTCAGTTGTTTGAACGAAATTAAGTGTTCGTCACCCATTTTAAACTCTGCGTCTTTCTTCATTAAGTCTGATAAAGGTTTTGCGATTAATGCGAAATTTTTAATAAAACGACGAAAATAAGACATTAAGCCTAAGAATCTCTGTAGTGCCTTTTTAGTCTGTGGTAACGGAAACTTTTCAACGGCTTTTGTTTTAACTTCACTCGGTCTAATGGTGCCATTTTCAATAGTATAGCCTAAAAATTCTATCTTCTTCTTAAGGAATTGACATTTTTCCCATTTTATCCTCAGTCCCTTATCAGAAGCTAACTTCAATACTTTACCTAACTTCTCTAGGGCTTCTTCTTCAGATTCCGCTGGGATTACTAAATCATCCATATATGCAACCACTGTTCCATCTCGAATATAATCTTTTAATATGGCATGGATGTAGCGACAAAAAACAGCGGGTGAATTACATATACCAAAGGGTACGTACTGAAATTCGTATTGGCCACTATGAGTTACGAATGATGTGTATTTGCGAGAATTCTCATCTACCGGTACGTGTAAGAAACCATTTGCTAAATCTAACGTAGTGAATATGTTTGCCTCCCTAAGTCTTTCGAGGGCGTCGTCAATTAAGGTCATCGGGAAATTATCCCGTACGATTTTCAAATTTAGTTTACGATAATCGCAACAAAGTCGTTTTGTGCCATTTTTCTTTGATACTAGTACAACAGGCGAAGCGTAGTTTGAGCAACTAGGACGTATTATACCTTCATCTAACCACTGTGCGACTTGCTTATCTATGATTTGTTGCTCCTCATAACATACCCTCCGTGGTGGTTGGTAAACTGGAACCTCGTCGGTAAGAATAATTTTCATATTCACCGGAGAACTATCGTCTTTCTTTGGTATATACTGTTTTATCATTTGCTTCACTGCCTCTGCTGATTTTTTATTTAAATGAGTTAAATCATAGTCTTGTTCATTTATATCAACGTTAAAACATAAATTTGAAAAAATATTAGTCATCAAATCATCATCGTTTGTTAAATTATCTTTGACTCTCTTTGTATTATTAATCGGCACAGACAACTTTTCTTTAAATTCAACCCCATTTTCGCGAACCAACATATCGAAATGTTTCAATATTAAATTACCCAAAATCACTTCGTAACTAATGTCGGTTGTTGCTACTACATGAAACGTCAGGTCAACGATACTCTTATCAATTTCTACTTTTATATCAAAGCTTCCTATCGTTGTTATTTCTACTTTTATATCAAAGCTTCCTATCGTTGTTATTTTTGCTGCACCAATACCAAATAACTGCTTTTGTTCCGTTGTTAGCTTTATATATCTGTCCAACTTATTAAATGTGTCGCACCTCATTAAACACAAGCTACAACCAGTATCGATAAGCGCGCTCACTTCTACATTACAAATCCGTATATTTTTAAATTTTAAATTAAATTTTGCAAGTTCGTCAATTGAATTTACACGACTGTGTTTCCGCTCAGTGTTCCCACCTTTTATTACTTTACACTCAAAAGATCTGTGTCCCATCTTCTGGCACTTAAAGCATTTGAATTGCTTCGACGGACAATCTCTAGCTATGTGCGAAGGTTCACCACATTTATAACATCTTTTATCGATTCTTAATGGTAACGAATTCTCCTGTTTTATTTTATCATTTATCTCCGCTTTCTTCAGATTTTCAACTTTTGGTTCCTGCTTGATTTTTTCGTAAACTACTAACTGTTCTTTTAGTTCTGTCACAGTTTTGGCTTGGTATAGAATAGCTTTACTATACTTAGATCCCGGAATGCCATCTATAAAATACTCCAACAAACTTTCTTCATCTAAGTGAATTGACTTGCCTATCTCCATCAAAGCATATAGGTATTCACGATACGATTCACACGGCTTCTTCTGTCTTTTCCCTAACATCTTATGCACATCGGCTGCTGATAACTTATTTCCGAATTCATTAGTTAGTGCTAATTTTAAAGAATTCCAATCGCGCAACCCGGTTTGACTACCCACATAAATTTTTGCAGCACCTCTCAATAACTGTTTCGTATAAACGAATTTTTGTACATCATTCCAATTTACTATTTCTGCATTTTCTTCTATTTGTTCGACCCATTTCTGTATATCAGACGTATCTGTTCCATCAAAAGTAGAAAGGCTTTCTTCTATATCTTTAAGCGTGAAATGTGCACAACATTTAGGTGCAGATGGTTCAGTCCGTTTTTGTATAAAATCACATTCAGACTGATTGGACAGAAAATCGCTCTCTTATTTTCGTCATCGTCACCGTCGTCAATCAGGCCTAAATGTTGGAGAAGTCTTTCCCTCAGTTCATGTTTCCGTCCACTTACTCCTAGTCCCAATTCCCTTAGTTTGTCTTTTAAAGTCGTCACTGTCATTTTTAAAATAGCGTCTGCATCCATGTTTACAATATTAAAATATATGTTAATTAACTATATAAAATAAGTATAAAGTAGTTTAAAAATATATCTTAGTTTAAGACAGCGTAAGTATTTTTCAGAATTACATAAAAATTATTTAGTAGGTCAAGTGACCTACTTACCTACCTTAACTTTCTCTTATTAGATTTTCCGCCTCTTTCGTCTTTAACTTATCTTCTTCTTCTTCGTTTGCGTTGTGTTACTTTACCTCAACTGTTTCTTATTAGATTTTCCGTCTTCTACGTTTTTAACTTATTTTCTTCTTCTTCGTTTGCGTTGTGTTACTTTACCTCAACTGCTTTTTATTAGATTTTCCGTCTTCTTCGTCTTTAACTTCTTCTCGTCTTCGAACAGTTTTAATTCTCCTTTTCGTCTTCAAATAGTTTTACTTCTTCAATCTCCTTCTTCAGCGTCTATTCCTTTACCTTCAGCAAAATTTCAAATCCCAACGGCTATGCTGTCGCTGCTGTTGCGGCTGACGTAAACTGCTCTGCTGGTGTTTCGGCTAACAATAGCTGCGGCACTCTGCTACATCTGCTGCATTCACATTCGCACTTATAATGCTTGATGCTGCTTCTCATAGAAGTTTCGCGAGCAAGAGAGAAAAAAAATGTTCTGTACATTTGCGCCACTGAACACTTGTTGCTTCTTGATCTATGATCTGCCGGTTGATGCCGCTAGATCATTTTCATAGAATATTCGCGAAAATGACAATTTTTCTTGTACATTTCTGATCCGCAGATTGACGCCACTGAACACTTGTTGTTTTTGTACTGCGAGCTGTTGGTCGATGCCACTGAACACTTGTTGATTTTGTACTGCGAGCTGTTGGTTGATGCCACTGAACACTTTTTACTTTTAAGAAAACGCGTTGTTGTTGCAATGCAAACGTTTTCATTACACGTACACCGGCTGATATTTTAAAATTACAGAAAAATTTTTCGGGTTGGCTTAAATTCAATTCTGGGCGAGCCCCCAATTGTAGGTTTAAAATTAAATTAGGTTTATTTGAAATTGGTAATTCCAGTTTAACAATGGTTTATTATAAAATATTTTAGATGATGCTAAAATAGTACGTCTTTCAGGTTTGATGACCATAACACGACTCGTCGATCTCGTCCAGTTACGCGCTAGCGTCCCTTCGTTATTATCTTCATTTTTATACTCTCGCAACAAAGTTGCTAAGGAGAGTATTATAGTTTTGTTCACATAACGGTTGTTTGTAAGTCCTAAAACTAAAAGAGTCAGATATAGGGTTATATATACCAAAGTGATCAGGGCGACGAGTAGAGTCGAAATCCGGATGTCTGTCTGTCCGTCCGTCTGTCCGTCCGTCTGTCCGTCCGTTTGTCCGTCCGTCCGTCCGTCCGTGCAAGCTGTAACTTGAGTAAAAATTGAGATATCATGATGAAACTTGGTACACGTATTCCTTGGCTCCATAAGAAGGTTAAGTTCGAAGATGGGCAAAATCGGCCAATGCCTATAAAGTGTCATAACTAAGCCATAAATAAAGATATTAAAGTGAAATTTGGCACAAAGGATCGCATTAGGGAGGGGCATATTTGGAAGTAAATTTTTTGGAAAAGTGGGCGTGGCCCCGCCCCCTACTAAGTTTTTGTACATATCTCAGAAACTACTATAGCTATGTCAACCATACTCTACAGAGTCGTTTTCTTCAGGCATCTCTATATACAGTTCAAAAATGGAAGAAATCGGATAATAACCAGGCCCACCTCCCATACAAAGGTTATGTTGAAAATCACTAAAAGTGCGTTAACCGACTAACAAAAACGTCAGAAACACTAAATTTTACGGAAGAAATGGCAGAAGAAAGCTGCATCCAGGCGTTTTTAAAAAATGAAAATGGGCGTGGCGTCGCCCACTTATGGACCAAAAACCATATCTCAGGAACTACTAGACCGATTTCAATGAAATTTGGTATATAATATTTTCTTAACACCCTGATAACACGTACGAAATGTGGGTGAAATCGGTTCACAACCACGCCTGATTCCAATATAACGCTATTTCGAATTCCATCTGATGCCTTCTCTGTATAATATATGTATACATTAGGAACCAATGATGATAGCGGAATAAAACTTTACAAAAATACGGTATTTGAAAAATATATAAATGACGTATAATTAAATCTCGATTATCACTTTATCATGCGAGAGTATAAAATGTTCGGTGACACCCGAACTTAGCCCTTCCTTACTTGTATGTTTTGTGTTCGTCAGGCTTGCAGTGTTGCATATGTTAGTAGTAGGTGTTTAAAAGTTGCGTCCACTTCTAGTTTTCTTGCGTCCGTCTGTCAGTCCCACATGGATACTATGGAACTCGTTAAAATACAAAGTTTACAGACAGGCTCCAAATAATGTTACTCAATATGTAAACAGCTAAAACTAGTACTGCTACATATCTACATATAAACCTTTGCCTGAATGCTAGCTACTTTACAGATATAAAATTAACCAAGGTCGTTCATCTTACATATATCTCAATGAAAAGAAAATAATTTTAGTGAAAACTTAGCAATTACCAGTCTGAAGAAGAAAAAAGCGGCTGAGCCAATGGGTTTCCGGTCGAGCTATTCAAATACGGCGGCAATTAACTACAATCAGCGCCAACTACCATGGGATAAGCCTTCTCAACATAGCATACAAGGTTCTAACGAGAAAGAGTAGACTTTATGCAGCTATGTTTGAATTTGGTATCCCCGTAAAACTAATACGGCTGTGTAAATTGACGTTTGGCAAAATCAAAAGCTCCACTATGATCGAGAAGGACCTCTCCGAACTTCTCAATACCAAACGAGACAAGGCGACTCCCTTTCATTCGAATTTTTCAATCTACTAAAACTAAATAAAGAAGGTACCGTATTCTAAAATAGTGTACATTTTGTGGTGTATGCTTATGACATCGATGTCATTGGCCATAACAACCATGCTGTTAGTTCTGCTGTCACCAGACTGGATAAGAAAGCCATGCAAGTGGGTCTGGTAGTAAATGAAGTCAAGAGGAAATATCTCCTGCCATCAAACAAACAGTCAAAAAAGTTTATTTTTATTACTCAGTTTAAGGCTTTTGATAATAGTCATGAAAACTAATTGATCTTAATTAACATACACATTATAATTAAAAAATATTGAATAATGCCTTTTAAAGCATGTCTCTCTATAGCTCTGCAGATAGCTCGAGTGCACCAATATCTCTCGGAATGCAGTTGAATTCCGCTAACGGCCACACAATCATTGCGATGTCCAAAGCTAAAAGAACTGCATATACTATCTATATGTACTTACAGCTGTTCACAAACACCTACACAACAACCAATGATTGCCAATTGAATCCGCGTATTGCTGCTTCTGTTGTTTTCACTCATTATATTGAATCTGATTTCAAAATCATCGTTGACTGCAAAACGAGATTTTATTGTCTTTTAAGAGCAGGCGTTGAATTGTGTTGAATTTATAAAGACGGGGCAATTATAGTAGACAAACAGCACCAACAAACGTTTGACAAGTACTTTCTGGATTAAGGCATACAATAAAGCGCTGTTGTGCGCTATAAGATTGTGCACAGCGCTTCTTTCTACCCCAGAGCGGATCGATTTACACAGAGCTAAAAACAGAAACCAGAAAAATGGCATGTGAGAAATGTTTTATCATCAAAATCATTCTGAATAACTTCGTGTAGAGAATATAGCCAAATTAAACCAACGATTTTTAAAGCGAAGTTTTTCAGAGATTATAAATATTTCTTCTTCAGTTTTTGAGATTTCTGAATTAAAGTTAATACATATGTAGCTAGCTGTATTTTGATATTCCACTGATCATTTGTTGTGCTTTGGATTCGACAACATCGATTATTCGGAGTTTCTGAACCTCTCCTTAAAAATTGCAGGCTCGAAACCAGTTTTAGACCCATAGTCTCCTAAGTAAAGTTGTTCAGTATTGCCTACGGGGTTATAACCGAGTTAACCACAGCGCGCCAGTTATTCTAACATGACTTAACCAATGCAGCTGCTGGCTGTTGAATCGCTGAACTATGTCAATGTCGTCGTATCTCGTACAGATCATCGTTCCATCGACTGCGGTATTTGCCGTTGCAAATGCGCAAAGGAACATGAATCTTCCGCAAAGCTTTTCTCTCAAACACTCCTAAGCCCGACTCAACAGATGATACCATTCTTCATGCCTCCGCACCATATAGCAAGACAAGAATGATGAGGGAGTTTGGTCTTTGTTCGTCGGGAGAGGACTTTACTTTTCAATTGCCTACTCAGTCCAAAGTAACACCTGTCGGCAAGAGTTATTCTGCGTTGGATTCCATGGTTGATTGGGGTGTAATGAGTTATAGCCTTGCGTCCTCGCCGCGCACCCTTATTTAAGTAACCCTTATTTAAGTTGTGAAACCCGGGGTCACGGTTAAAAGAAAGGAAGCTTCAGCGGAGCCACTCCGACATAGTTCGTTGAAGGGTTCATTGAAGTGTAATTGCAGCGTCTGTTCACCAGAGGTGCGACTACGTGTCGGCGTCGGTCGTGAAACAAGCGCCTCGCTATAAAAATATGCATTGAACTCTATACTACTCACCTAGCGAGGTTGCGCGCTGGCTTTGGTACCCGCCATTAGCAATGAAATGTAAACAGCAGCTTCGCATTCGTGATTTTATAGTCGACCCGCTCTAGTTTACATATCGAACACCCAAACGTGCAGTAAAATTTCCCTTGAAATGCTGGTATTTAACGTGAACAAACGAAGCACAAATGTTTTGACAGCTTCACTGGCACAAACTGCACTGCAGCATTAAGAACTCTGAGAGTTTATGGTGCTGCTAAACGCAGGCATCAATGTCACACTAACAAAGAGCCTATGAACAGATTTTCCTCTCTAATTGCATAAATGCGGAAATTACTGAATTCTATGTTAAGTCAAATACAAATATGTTGATATGGTTGAGCGTAATGTTGTTGTTGCTTTCTTTAGGTCCATAAGTTTAAATTAGCTAAGCATATTTAGATTCCTCTGGAAGTCATAAGACAGCGCTGCTTTCTATAAATTGGGTCCGATAGCTGTTTGTTGTGTTAAACTTTGTATTTAAAGTTAACGTAGTTAGCTCATTTATTTGTTCCAGTATAACGCGGTGTTTGACAATATGTGCGCAAAACGATCTGTTCTTGTGAAAGCCTGCTTGTGGCTTCCTCAGCGAACCTTCAAGATGAGCTTTTAATCGGGTTAAAAGAAGTTTAGTGCGATTTTTCAACGGGATGCTAATCAATGTGACCCCTTTATGGGATGGACCGCCTTTTTTGGGAACCTCCACAGTATGCCTGTTAACCATTCATCCAGTAGTTGTTCTTAGTGCCAAACTATTTCAAAAAAAGGAAATGGCATATGGAGCCTAAGGGATCAGCTTCACGGGCTTCGGAAGGAACAATGCTATCACATGATGCTATTCCTGGTTTTGTTATTTATGGTTATAGCTCTGTTTCCAGAGGGTCAAGTTCAGAAAAATGTCTGAACCATCTAGCCAATTGGTTACACTTCCTTGTAGTTAATTTATACATTTTTCATTGCAAAATTAAAAAAATGTTCTATATAAATACTGCTCATCAGCATGAGAAATTCATACATTGCTTTAAAAAAAATATGTTTCTTTAAAAATCCGTTTTGAACAGAACATTGCACTTATCAGATTTAATTCAATATTCAAAAACGGTATCAGAACTCGTCCAAAGTTCAGCTCAACTGACATATTCACTCAGTGAAAGTTCAATAACATTCTTCAACCGATGTACTAAGTATATAATATTATATGTTATCTAAACATGTATGCAGCTGTTCTGAATAAATGGTTCTTCTTATTCTTTGATAGTCGAATGTCATATTTACTGTCCATTACTGACTACTAAGTGGTAATATCATAAAAAAAACTCTGAATGTCACATCGCTAGATTCTTTTCTGTGGAGATATGTAAAGTCTAAAGTTTATGCGTACAATTTCGCTTCCATTCAGGCCTTGGAGGAAACAACACGCATATCATTCCCTAGTTACCAGTCGAGAGCAAGTTTCGAAAATTGGACTCTGAGACGTAGCCGCGCCCAACATTTCTCCATTAAATTTGAAGTTTCTGTTTTTTGTTTAAGGTAGGGAACTCCGAAATGGATCTCCCTTTATTAGCATAAACTTAACTAAGTTTATAAAATTTGACCGTACTCAGGAGAGTTATAACGCAAATCTTGAACTACCTGTTTTCAAATGCAATTATTTTCCCAATCATACACATTACTTACACAAAATACATATGTATGTCTGTAAAATAAGTATATACAAATGTAATATTTCTTAGGGCACAAAGGAGTAATCTAGTTTATAATTTAGTATGCTATAATAATAAATTTTTGACTCACTTGGGCCTAAAATACCATCACGCTGAACTTATAACTCAAACAGCGAAACACACACACCCATTTAGAAAATATATTGCAGCACTCGTGTAATGTACTTGCGCCAAATAAAAATGTCACTTTGAGGAGAGCATTCAAAACAACGATTAAGGGCAAGTGCTTGGATATAAATATTTCCTACATTCAGAGCTCTTTCTCCAAGCGGCAAACACACATACGAATATGTATGTAGGTAAAAATCATTAATTCAAAAGGTTAACTGCATTTCTTTATGTGTTTTTTTTGTATGCTTTTAGAGAAAAAATTTAACAGACTTCTTTCCTCTTCAAAAAGGAAAACAGAATTTTCATCGTAAGGCTTTTGCATACAAAGGTCCTCTCACTCTTGACTTAAAAGTACTTCTACATTTTTGTAGAAAACTGAAACTTTATTGCAAACAATACAACGTCAGACACGTACTTTAAACTAAGAGGGGAGTTATGTGTACACTATCATCCCAACCAGACACCACACAACAAAATATTGTAAATTGGACAAAATAAAAGATTAAAGAAAAACAAGTAAACATTACAAAAAATAAGAAAACAAATAGAGATAAAGAACATGATGCAAATGCATACAAACATGTTTTGGTCCTTATGTTTGACTGTAATGATAACACAGACATTATCGGGTAAACCAGAAAATCATGTTTGTTTGCATTCAGTAGAAAATAAGATTACATTTAACAAATATTGTATTTCACAAAGAAATAGATTAAGAAAATTGTAATCACTTTAGTAGTTATATAAGCAGAACATAATTTGAAAAAAAGATGAGAATAAAGTATAATGTCACAGAAGTAACATCGTCGGCACTTTTATTCCTCCGCTCGAAGAGCCAAAACTGGCGCAGTCGGTAAAAACAAACTGCAAAGTTAAGCGATACTAAAAACATCAGTTTTTTAAATTTCGTTAGCTTTAGCAACGGGATGCAAATCCTAAGATTAGCTCCCATTTTAACGATCTCTTATATATATATAAAGATATAAGTCGGTCGGTACAGATAGCCAAGTTTAAGAAACTTAAGTTTCTACACAAGTTATTTGGAACATCGGAGAGCGACTCCGAGGATTACATTTTGTAAAGGCGAAGAATACCTTTACTCCGCCCATCAACATTACCAGGAAAAGTGGGATTAAAGATTAATGCCCCATACACAGAAGACGCAGAGAGAGCGAAGTGCACCATACAAAGCAACAACAACAAGTTCAGTTGTATTAAAAGAGGATACATCAGCAATGAATCCAGGCGAGCAGCAACCAGGAGGAAGAATCATGGACTTTGACGGCAGAGATTTATCATCGTTCATCAGGGAAGTTGACATGATCCTTCCTTTATTCAACTCCAACCCATCAATGTTGGAATTTGCAACACAGCGACACATCAAAACAAAAATTAAAGGAGAAGCAGAAGTGTCATCCGGCCTTTGGGACCTACACCAACATGGCAGCAAATGAGAGAACAACTCATAAAGAATTTTGGAGTAAAGGAGTCGTACCACACCCTTTACAATCAGGCGATTGTACTACGAAACTATAACGTAAGTCAATATTTTCAAAATTTAAAAGATATTTTAGATAAACTAAATTTAAAACATGAATTCGATAGGATAAAGCCTATAGAATTTTCTCCAATTAACAACGAAAGTTTAATTCTAAAAACATTTTTAAATGGGATACACCCCAACTTAAGCAGTGTAGTGATTAGTAGAAATATAAGCACCATTAGAGAGGCTTTTAGCGTTCTTCAAGAGACAGGTTTGCTAATACAATTTGATAAAAGACAAAACAATTATCAAAGAAATAATTATAGAAATTTTTCAAATAGAAATTCTTTGGCTCACAATTTTAGCAATTTCAATAATAAACAGTATATGGAAAATTCCAATAATTTTCAATTTGGATAAAATCAGCAGAAAGAATTTCATAACAATTCTAACCAAAATGACAATTATCAGCAATTTAGCTTTGGACAAAATAGACAAAATAATTCTCAACAATCTAGAAGATATAATTCAGTCCAAAGGAGACAAAACCCCCCCGAACCGATGGAAGTAGATCACGTTCAAGAACAAGCAAATTTTTCGGTTGCCAGCCCAAAACAATCATTACCGATAATAGAAGTGACCATAACAAATTCAAAAATTAAATGTCTTATTGACACAGGGTCTACAACATCATTATTGAAATATAATGTGTTAAAAGATTATGAATGCATTGGGCTTGATAAACCAATACACTTTAGCACCATTAAGGAAAATTTTTCCCTAAATAAAGAGTTAGTCACCCCAACCCCAAACGAATTCAATGAAAAAAGTTATATACATTGGAAACTAACTAACATTAAAAATAATAACTTTGATGCTTTAATAGGACAGAATATTTTAAAACCTATTAAAGCAATAATTAATGTAGAAAAGGAGTATGTAGAAATATACGGCAACAAAATTAAATTTATAAACTCATGCCCTTACAATTACGAAGATATTAATATACTTACAGAATGTAAAGAGAATCTGCTAGATATTTTATCAAATAGTGACATGAATGAAGAAGAAAAGCAAAAATTAGAATACATTCTAAAAGCAAATAGCGATTTATTTTTCCAAGAAGGTAAAAACCTTTCTCATACTCATGAAATTCAGCATGAAATTGTTACAAAAACAAGTAGACCAACTTATAATAAAATTTATAGATATCCCCAAATTCATGAAGAAGAAATTAGTAGACAGATGAACGAGATGTTGCGCCAAGGTATAATTAAAGAAAGTAATTCCCCGTACAACTCGCCTCTTTGGATTGTACCGAAAAAGCAAGACAATTCAATGAAGAAAAAATGGAGAATAGTTATTGACTACAGGAAGCTAAACGAAGTCACTATAGATGACAAATTTCCAATAACTCATATAGAAACAATACTCAGCAAACTTGGAAGAGCTCAGTATTTTACAACATTAGATCTTGCAAAAGGCTTTCATCAAGTATTAATAAAAGAAGAAGATAGACCAAAAACAGCTTTCTCTACTCGCCAAGGACACTTTGAATTTATAAGAATGCCTTTCGGACTAAAGAATGCACCAGCAACTTTCCAACGTTTAATGAATTCAGTTCTTAGGGAATATATCAACAAGATATGTGTAGTTTATTTAGACGACATCTTAATTTTTAGTTCAAGTATTGAAGAACATACCCAAAATATCAACAAAATATTTTCAGCATTAAGAAAACATAATTTAAAGATTCAGGTAGATAAATGCAAATTTTTCAAAGAAAACAACTGAATTTCTAGGTCACACTTTAACAACAGAAGGGATACAACCAAATTTAAGCAAAATCGAAAACATACAAAAACTAAAGTTGCCTACTACATCAAAGCAAATTAAATCATTCCTAGGTATAACAGGTTATTATAGAAAGTTTGTAAGAGATTACGCTAAAGTAGTACATGGTTTAACAAAATATTTAATAAAGGATATTAAAATAAACACTCATGCGATCCTCAGTACATATCATCCTTTGAAAAACTTAAAATCTATTAGTAAGCCCACCAATATTGAAATATCCAGACTTTAACAAAAAATTTGGCATTTCAACTGATGCAAGTGACTTTGCAATTGGCGCAGTATTAACCCAGGACAGTCATCCTATAAGCTATGCTAGTCGAACACTTAACAAACACGAAAGAAGTTATTCCGCTACAGAAAAAGAACTACTAGTTATTGTCTGGGCAGTGACATACTACGAGTATAGACCATACATTTACGGCAGAGCATTTGATCTCTTATCCGATCACCAACCACTTAAGTGGCTCCAAATAAAAAACAAGGGAAAAGACATTAACCCAAGATTGCAAAGATGGTTAATTGAACTAGGTGAATACAATATTAATATAAATTACTTGAAAGAAAAATAACGTAGCCGATTTTCTAAGTAGAACAGATAGTAACACAGGCGAGATTCATTCATTGGAGGAAGCCAACATAAGCACAAATGCTACAATCCACTCTCAAGAGGAGGAACTAAATGATCATTTTCCAATTTAACATACTATTGTAAATCGCTTCAATACACAAATCATTTTAACAAAAAAGAAAATTATGGAATCTGAAGAGCTAGGCAACACGTAGAAAATTTTTATTAGCGCAGAAGATATAAAAAATAATAATTTCATAGATCTTTGCCGTAGGCGCATAAATAGTGGAAAAGTAGGTATTTTTTTCTTACTTAACCGATAATCAGTACAATATAGTTCAGCAAAAGCTTATTCAAATATTTAATAGACAGGTTAAGTTTTTTAGATGTGAATTCCATGCTAAAGATATGAAAAATGAAGAACAAGTTTATATACAAATTCCTCAATATCATAAAAATGAAACAGGTCATGCAGGTATTAATGAAAATTATGAAAAATTGAAAAAACTAATATACTGGAAAAATTTGAAAGTTTTGATTCAAAAATATATAAATATTTGCGATGTTTGCAATAGAGCAAAATATGATAGAAAACCTTTAAAACCAAAATTGCAATTAACGAAAACACCATTAGATATAAATGAAATAGTTCACGCATATGTATATTTACATAAATAAAAAATGTTACTTTCTTACTTTTATAGACAAATTTGCGAAATTTGCTATGGCATTTCAGCTACAAGATAGAAACAGTGCAACTATTATAGAAAAGCTTAGATTATTCTTTTCTACCAAAGGAAGACCCAGAAAGTTAATATTAGATAATGAATTCAACTCAATTAACATAAAAGATTTTTTTAGGAAAGAAGAAATAGAAGTTAATTTTACAAAACCAAACAGTCATACTGGGAATTCAGATATCGAAAGATTTCATAATACTCTCTCCGAAAAAATTAGAGTCCTAGAAATTGAAAAACCAAGCCTTTCGACAGCGGAAAAAGTATTTCAAAGCATAGAATGGTATAACAAATCTTATCATTCTACAATCAAAACCACACCTCTTGAGGTTATAAATGGAAAAACTGATAAAAATTTGATTAAAGACACTATTCAGAAGACTAAAGAAAAATGCGTAGGAAAACTAAAGAGAAATAGAGAAGAGTTTAATAAGACTCAAAAAGAAGGTTACGTAAAAAATTATAAAGCGGTTCGGCACAAATACGAACCAAGGTATAGAAATGCCATTAGATAATATTCACCCGACAAATATTAAACGTCCAAATAAATTTTTTACGTCAAATACATCTTCAAAAGCAGTAAACCAGATTCAGGAAAACATTATTTCAGCTAAAAGTAGTATTTTTCACCCAAGCATTTTAACAAATGAAGAAATTTATTATTACAACATAGACCTCAACAAACTTCAATATATAAAATTATGCGCCTTGGAATAAAAAGAAAATTTTTTAATGTTCGTGGTCAAAATCCCAAAAGAATTTCAATCGGTACAATTAAAAACTATTATTCCTATACCAAATACAGCAGGCAAAGAAATAACAGCAGAAATCGAAAATGTTTTTGAATACAAAAATGTCACTTATAAATTCGAAGAAGCTAAAACACTCAATGAACTACAAATTTCTAAACATTGCATCTACTTATTAAATTGTGAACTTATCAAAAATAGCCTTACAGAAATTTTTCAAATTGATGAAGAAACTATTTTAATAAAAAATGCAAATGGCATAGAACTGAACCAGAACTGCGACAACGGAAAAATTAAGTTGAAAAACACTACATTGATTCATTATAATAACTGCACAATTAAGTTCATATACCAAACATTCTCAAATACTAAAATTTCATACAATCAGAGATTCTATTATCCAAACTATGATACTCACAATTTCACTAACAAAATTACAATTAACGACCTTGTATTTAAAAACGAAGAAAATTTAAAAGAAATTAATGAATTAAAATATCACAAAAATATCTCTCATATTGGAATATCAATTTTAAGTATTATTGTGATTATAATAATAATTTTAATATCTTGTAAAATTAAAAAAATGAAAAACAATACTATTCAAACTCAGGAGAGTTTTCCATTAAGGGAGGGAGGAGTTATGTGTACACTATCATCCCAACCAGACACCACACAACAAAATATTGTAAATTGGACAAAATAAAAGATTAAAGAAAAACAAGTAAACATTAAAAAAAATATAAGATAACAAGTAGAGATAAAGAACATAATGCAAATGCATACAAACATGTTTTGGTCCTTATGTTTGACTATAATGATAACCCAAACATTATCGGGTAAACCCCACAGTCATGTTTGTTTGCATTCAATAGAAAATAAGATTACATTTTACAAATATTGTATTTCATAATGCAAATGCATACAAACATGTTTTGGTCCTTATGTTTGACTATAATGATAACCCAAACATTATCGGGTAAACCCCACAGTCATGTTTGTTTGCATTCAATAGAAAATAAGATTACATTTTACAAATATTGTATTTCATAAGAAAATAAACAAAACAAAGAAATAGATTAAGAAAATTGTAATCACTTTAGTAGTTATATAAGCAGAACATAACTTGAAACATCAGAGAATAAAATATAATGTCATAGAAACAACATCATTGGCATTTTTATTCCTCCGCTCGAACAAACCTAAAACTGGCGCAGTCGGTAAAAACAAACTGCAAAGTTGAGCGATACTAAAAACTGAAGTTTTTAAGTTTCGTAAGCTTTAGCAACGGGAAGCAAATCTTAAGATTAGCTCCCATTTTAAAAAGATCTCTTATAAAATAAATATATAAGTCGGTCGGCACAGATAGCCAAGTTTAAGAAATTTAAGTTTCTACACAAGTTATCTGGAACGTCGGAGAGCGACTCCGAGGACTACAATTTGTGAAGGCGAAGAATAGCTTCATTCCGCCCATCAACATTACCAGGAAAAGTGGGATTAAAGATTAATGCCCCACACACAGAAGACGCAGAGAGAGCGAAGTGCACCGTACAGAACAACAACAACAAGTTCAGTTATATTAAAAGAGGATACATCAGCAATGAATCCAGGCGAGCAGCAACCACTTCAGATGACAGGATCGAAAATTTAGAAGGAAGCTTCAAGAATCATGGACTTTGACGGCAGAGATTTATCATCGTTCATCAGGGAAGTTGACATGATCCCTCCTTTATTCAACCCCAACCCATCAATGTTGGAATTTGCAACGCAGTGACACGTCAAAACTAAAATTAAAGGAGAAGCAGCAAGTGTCATCCGGCCTTTGGGACCTACACCAACATGGCAGCAAATGAGAGAAGAACTCATAAAGAATTTTGGAGTAAAAGAGTCGTACCACACCCTTTACAATCAGGCGATTGTACTACGAAACTATAACGTAAGTCAATATTTTATATTTTAGATAAACTAAATTTAAAACATGAATTCGATAGGATAAAGCCTATAGAATTTTCTCCAATTAACAACGAAAGTTTAATTCTAAAAACATTTTTAAATGGGATACACCCCAACTTAAGCAGTGTAGTGATTAGTAGAAATAAAAGCACCATTAGAGAGGCTTTTAACGTTCTTCAAGAGACAGGTTTGCTAATACAATTTGATAAAAGACAAAACAATTATCAAAGAAATAATTGTAGAAATTTTTCAAATAGAAATTCTTTGGCTCACAATTTTGGCAATTTCAATAATAAACAGTATATGCAAAATTCCAATAATTTTCAATTTGGACAAAATCAGCAGAGAGAATTTCGTAACAATTCTAACCAAAATGACAAGTATCAACAATTTAGCTTTGGACAAAATGGGCAAAATAATTCTCAACAATCTAGAAGATATAATTCGGTCCAAAGGAGACAAAACCCCCCGAACCGATGGAAATAGATCACGTTTAAGGACAAGCAAATTTTCAGTTGCCAGCCCAAAACAATCGTTACCGATAATAGAAGTGACCACAAAAAATTCAAAAATTAAATGTCTTATTGACACAGGGTCTACAACATCATTATTGAAATATAATGTGTTAAAAGATTATGAATGCATTGAGCTTGATAAACAATACACTTTAGCACCATTAAGGAAAATTTTTCCCTAAATAAAGAGTTAGTCACCCCAACCGCAAACGAACTCAGTGAAAAAAGTTATATACATTGGAAACTAACCAACATAAAAAATAATAACTTTGATGCTATAATAGGACAGAATATTTTAAAACCTATTAAAGCAATAATTAATTTAGAAAAGGAGTATGTAGAAATAAACGGCAACAAAATTAAATTTATAAACTCATGCCCTTACAATTACGAAGATATTAATATACTTACAGAATGTTAAGAAAATTTGCTAAATATTTTATCAAATAGTGAAATGAATGAAGATGAAATGCAAAAATTAGAATACATTCTAAAAGCAAATAGCGATTTATTTTTCCAAGAAGGTAAAAACCTTTCTCATACTCATGAAATTCAGCATGAAATAGTTACAAAAACAAGTAGACCAACTTATAATAAAATTTATAGATATCCCCAAATTCATGAAGAAGAAATTATTAGACAGATGAACGAGATGTTGCGCCAAGGTATAATTAAAGAAAGTATAGATATCCCCAAATTCATGAAGAAGAAATTATTAGACAGATGAACGAGATGTTGCGCCAAGGTATAATTAAAGAAAGTAATTCCCCGTACAACTCGCCTCTTTGGATTGTACCGAAAAAGCAAGACAATTCAATGAAGAAAAAATGGAGAATAGTTATTGACTACAGGAAGCTAAACGAAGTCACTATAGATGACAAATTTCCAATACCCCATATAGAAACAATACTCAGCAAACTTGGAAGAGCTCAGTATTTTACAACATTAGATCTTGCAAAAGGCTTTCATCAAGTATTAATAAAAGAAGAAGATAGACCAAAAACAGCTTTCTCTACACCCCAAGGACACTTTGAATTTATAAGAATGCCGTTCGGACTAAAGAATGCACCAGCAACTTTCCAACGTTTAATGAATTCAGTTCTTAGGGAAAATATCAACAAGATATGTGTAGTTTATTTAGACGACATCTTAATTTTTAGTTCAAGTATTGAAGAACATACCCAAAATATCACCAAAATATTTTCAGCATTAAGAAAACATAATTTAAAGATTCAGGTAGATAAATGCAAATTTTTCGCGAAAACAACTGAATTTCTAGGTCACACTTTAACAACAGAAGGGATACAACCAAATTTAAGCAAAATCGAAAACATACAAAAACTAAAGTTGCCTACTACATCAAAGTAAATTAAATCATTCCTAGGTATAACAGGTTATTATAGAAAATTTGTAAGAGATTACGCTAAAGTAGCACATGGTTTAACAAAATATTTAAAAAAGGATATTAAAATAAACACTCGCGATCCTCAGTACATATCATCCTTTGAAAAACTTAAAAAATCTATTAGTAAGCCCACCAATATTGAAATATCCAGACTTTAACAAAAAATTTGGCATTTCAACTGATGCAAGTGACTTTGCAATTGGCGCAGTATTAACCCAGGACAGTCATCCTATAAGCTATGCTAGTCGAACACTTAACAAACACGAAAGAAGTTATTCCACTACAGAAAAAGAACTACTAGCTATTGTCTGGGCAGTGACATATTATAGACCATACATTTATGGCAGAGCATTCGATCTCTTAACCGATCACCAACCACTTAAGTGGCTCCAAATAAAAAACAAGGGAAAAGACATTAACCCAAGATTGCAAAGATGGTTAATTAAACTAGGTGAATACAATATTAATATAAATTACGTGAAAGGAAAGGAAAATAACGTAGCCGATTTTCTAAGTAGAATAGATAGTAACACAGGCGAGATTCATTCATTGGAAGAAGACAACATAAGCACAAATGCTACAATCCACTCTCAAGAGGAGGAACTAAATGTTCATTTTCCAATTTTACATACTATTGTAAAACGCTTCAATACACAAATCATTTTAACAAAAAAGAAAATTATGGAATCTGAAGAACTAGGCAACACGAAGAAAATTTTTATTAGCGCAAAAGATATAAAAAATAATAATTTCATAGATCTTTGTCGTAGGCACATAAATAGTGGAAAAGTAGGTATTTTTTTCTTATTTAACCGATAATCAGTACAATATAGTTCAGCAAAAGCTTATTCAAATATTTAATAGACAGGTAAAGTTTTTTAGATGTGAATTCCATGCTAAAGATATGAAAAATGAAGAACAAGTTTATAAACAAATTGCTCAATATCATAAAAATGAAACAGGCCATGCAGGTATTAATGAAAATTATGAAAAATTGAAAAAACTAATATACTGGAAAAATTTGAAAGTTTTGATTCAAAAATATATAAATAATTGCGATGTTTGCAATAGAGCAAAATATGATAGAAAACCTTTAAAACCAAAATTTCAATTAACGAAAACACCATCAGATATAAATTAAATAGTTCACGCAGATATATACATAAATAAAAAATGTTACTTCCTTACTTTTATAGACAAATTTTCGAAATTTGCTATGGCATTTCAGCTAGAAGATAGAAACAGTATAGCTATTATAGAAAAGCTTAGATTATTCTTTTCTATCAAAGGAAGACCCACAAAGTTAATATTAGATAAGGAATTCAACTCAATTAACATAAAAGATTTTTTAGGAAAGAAGAAATAGAAGTTCATTTTACAAAACCAAACAGTCATACTGGGAATTCAGATATCGAAAGATTTCATAATACTCTCTCCGAAAGAATTAGAGTCCTAGAAATTGAAAAATCAAGCCTTTCGACAGCGGAAAAAGTATTTCAAAGCATAGAATGGTATAACAAATCTTATCATTCTACAATTAAAACCGCACCTCTTGAGGTTATAAATGGAAAAACTGATAAAAATTTGATTAAAGACACTATTCAGAAGACTAAAGAAAAATGCATAGGAAAACTAAAGAGAAATAGAGAAGAGTTTAATAAGACTCAAAAAGAAGGTTACGTAAAAGATTATAAAGCGGTTCGGCACAAATACGAACCAAGGTATAGAAAATTGCCATTAGATAATATTAACCCGACAAATATTAAACGTCCAAACAAATTTTTTACGTCAAATACATCTTCAAAAGCAGTAAACAAAGACGCAGTAAATCAGATTGAGGAAAACACTATTTCACAAAAAGTGGTATTTTTCTCCCAAGTACTTTGAAAAATGAAGAAATTTATAATTACAACATAGACCTCAACAAACTTCAATATACAAATTTATGCGCGTTGGAATATAAAGAAAATTTGTTAATGTTCGTGGTCAAAATCCTAAAAGAATTTCAATCGGTACAATTAAAAATTATTATTCCTATACCAAATACAGCAAGTAGAGAAATAACAGCAGAAATTGAAAATGTTTTTGAATACAAAAATGCCACTTATAAATTCGAAGAAGCTAAAACACTCAATGAACTACAAATTTCTAAACATTGCATCTATGTACTTATTAAATTGTGAACTTATCAAAAATAGCCTTACAGAAATTTTTCAAATTGGTGAAGAAACTATTTTAATAAAAAATGCAAATGGCATAGAACTGAACCAGAACTGCGACAACGGAAAAATTAAGTTGAAAAACACTACATTGATTCATTATAATAACTGCACAATTAAGTTCATATACCAACCATTCTCAAATACTAAAATATCATACAATCAAAGATTTTATTATTCATACTATGATACTCACAATTACACTAACAAAATTACAATTAACGACCTTGTATTTAAAAACGAAGAAAATTTAAAAGAAATTAATGAATTAAAATATCAAAAAATATCTCTCATATTGGAATATCAATTTTAAGTTTTATTGTGATTATAATAATAATTTTAATATCTTAAAAAAAAGAAAAACAATACTATTCAAACTCAGGAGAGTTTTCCATTAAGGGAGGGAGGTGTTATGTGTAAACTATCATCCCAACCAGACACAACACAACAAAATATTGTAAATTGGACAAAGTAAAAGATTAAAGAAAAACAAATAAACATTACAAAAAAATGCAAATGCATACAAACATGTTTTGGTCCGTATGTTTGACTGTAATGATAACACAGACATTATCGGGTAAACCACACAATCATGTTTGTTTGCATTCAATAGAAAATAAGATTACATTTAACAAATATTGTATTTCACAAAGAAATAGATTAAGAAAATTGTAATCACTTTAGTAGTTATATAAGCAGAACATAATTTGAAAAAAGATGAGAATAAAGTATAATGTCACAGAAGTAACATCGTCGGCATTTTTATTCCTCCGCTCGAAGAACCAAAACTGGGGCGGTTTATATGCTTTGTGAGTGAAAATGGTGACAAATAAAAAATTGATTTTAACATAAGTGAGTAGTCTTACAAGTTAATAGTTACATATTTCTCTTCAGAATATTTCACCATTACCGTAAAATTCAATGGGAACATGTATCTAGGAAGGTTTTGATTGTATCGCCAGCCCTATTGATCTCTTAACAGCACGTGACTATCATATTTGTTTGCGGATTTGTGTTAAATTCTGTAAGTGTGTTAACTATGGTTTGCTATTTCATCACATCTAGGCTGTTCACGATAAGGTGGTTATCGGGTTATGTGGTTATGTGATTAAGTAAACAACAACAAAATGCGGTATGACAAAATAACCAACTTTGACCAACCTAGACCCTTTGTTTACAGATTATGTGGTTGTTTGCTTATTTCCAGTGTTAGAAAGTCGATGGAATTTTAGTATTTTCTTATTGGAAAATCTGCTATTAACAGCTGTTTTTTGTTTACAATCGGCAAATTAAAACTGAAATAAAAAGCATCGAAAAGCATCACAAAGCATCAAAAATTATCAAAAGTCATCAAAGTAAGTAAAAATCACAAAGTACAAAATAAATATACACATTTTGTCATTTATTTATACTCTAGTTTTAGTGTCTACAGAAATACAGAAAGTGTTTACAGAAATTTCATTGAACTGGAATTTTAAACAATGAACAGCTGTTTGTGTAAAAATAAGCAAATAACCATACATAAGATGTTCACGGAGCACAGAGGTTATTTTTAATTTAATAATCACATAACCCGATAACCACCTTACCGTGAACAGCCTAATCATGTTGCTCTGCGGTAGAACTCTTTAAAATTGTTGAATATTATAGCGCACATTCGCAATGTATCATCACAAAAATTCTCATGTCAACATTCATCGAAAAATCATCTTCTCGGGCTCATTTCTGGCTTAATGGCTTCGTTAACAAACACAATTGTAGCTATTTAGGTGAGACAAGTCAGCGTGCGGTTTAGAAAACGGAAATGCATCTCCAAAAATTTACCGCTTCGTACGATTTGTGGTATGACGTCATCATAGGTCCTTATTTCTTTCAAAATGAGGCAGCAAATGCCGTTACCATCAATGCGGATCGTATAACCCGATGTTGCTCGCCATTTTTCCCCGGCCGCCGCGCTATCTCTTGTTTCACGTCTAAACACAGACACATTGTTCGACGACTTGTTAACTTCGAGAAATGGCCGAGTCAATTAGCCGCAAAAGATCATGCTACTTAACGCATCTATATTAATTTTATGACGTGGGTATATGTCACAGAGTCGGGGTGACCATTGGCAGACACTGTGTTCGAATCATAAATAGCATAAAACAAGAAAAAACGCTAACTTCGGCTGCACCGAAGCTAATATACCCTCATCAGGTGCATTTCTTTTAGTAACAATGTGTTCAGTTTGTATGGAAGCTATATGCTATAGTGAGCCGATCTGAACAATTTTTTTGGAGATTATGTTATTACCTTAAGCAGTAAGCCACGTCAAATTTCGTGAAGATACCACGCCAAATGTGAAAGTTTTCAATACAAGAACTTTTTTCCGATCGTTCAGTTTGTATGACAGCTATATGCGATAGTAAGACGATCTGAAGAATTTCTTCGGAGATTACATTGTTGCCTTAGAAAATAACCTGTGCCAACTTTTGTGAAGATACATTGTCAAATGTGAACTTGATTCCGATGGTTTAGTTTGTATGGCAGCTTCCTTCTGGGTGTAACAAACTTTGTGGCAAACTTAATATACCCTGTTCAGGGTGTAATTATATACATTTTGATCAAATCTGAGTGTTTTATTTCATGTTACAATCGTTCGTATACACTGTATGAATATCTCTAAAATGTTAGCTTGGCACACTTTCACATTATCATAAAATATTTTGCCACACAATATTATCGGATTCGAGAATTGTGTACATATGTATATCCTTGTTTTGACAAAATCACAGTTTGTTTAAGACAACATCGACAACCTTATAATAAAATTTACGCAATAAATAGTCCAGCAGTGTTAGCTTTGAGGAACAAATACAAGCTATAAGCAGAAGGAGCAGCATTACAAAAGACTTTGCGTCCTCGTTTTGCTTTATGATTCATTGGTTGTGGATCTGCAATTAGGTTTAGGTTCAACTACATGTACGTGTGTGTTGAAGCGAATTAGAAATAAGTACTTATATATGTATATGAAATGTATGCCTAAAGTATAAAGTTTAAATCTTAATTTTGGTGATATGGAATATTGCTAAGTATGAGTTAGGACACTTGTGCAAATATATAACATAAATTTTCATATAAATATGTTTCGGATTGGTTTAGTAGGAGCTTAGCAGAAATATAGTAATATTTATGAACGCACAACATATTCTATATGGTATAAGTCAACTACTGTATGTATATGTTGTAGTCTCAGTGTGTATTAACTAGTTAATAGGATATCATGAGCTAATTTGTAATGACTGTAGGTAAATAATTATATGTATACCGAATACAACGAGAGTTTTGGGACGTTATTCAAGTATGGCCGGATTATCATAAATGTCCTTGCAGTCAAATATGAATATGATAAAATGTTTACATTTATGGGTATATTTAATTGAAGACAACAACAACTTTTTTACGCTGAAGCGCGGTGACAGTGTTTTTACAACCATTTTGAATATTATACCTTCCTCTCATACTATATGTATCTCAAGTGATGCTACTTTTATCTTTAAATTTGTTAATAGTAATTACAGAAAGATTCCGAAAGCTTTTATTTATGACTATGGCAATAATTCAATTCAAACATTTCCCTGCCCAGAGAAGTGAAGCCACCTCCGAGCCTGCAGAGGAAAGCTCTCGCAGAGGTCAAAAGAAGAAGAGTCGGAGTAATAATAGGTTTGGATACAAATTCTAGACATACCGTCTGGGAGTTCGGACACAAATGCGAGGCGAGTCACTTTTTGATTTTATAGTCAGTAAAAACCTTTCTATTTGTAGTAGGGAAAACTTCTAGTTGGTCCTTGATGTTACGCTGCTTTTAAAAAATTCTATGTTCACAGAATTATAAGTTTCAGCTTAGACCCGTATGTCAGATCCTATTTAAACTACATAAATGCCAATTAGGATCTGTTTGGCAGGAAGCTTCGAACAGCTTTTCAACTGCACCCAACAAGGATGCGATCCTGTCCGCGGGTACGATTGATGAGCTCATAGGGGTTTTCAGGCTTACTCTTGAAAGCTCATGTTCTTTTGGGAACATTCGAGCTAAAAGAGATCAAATCTTCAAGCGCAGGACTCTTCATCATGGAATTGTTTCTAATAATGACTGGCTGTTATGGAAGGCTGAACTGGCTACACACAAATCCGAATTGAGGAATGCCAGAGGATTCTCGGGAAGCGCCGCCTGCGGTATTGTAGATGGATGTTATCAGCGAAACATCCCGAGAAATGCGGTTAGAGGTCGGACCGTGAGATACCAGAAGTCGGTGAAACTACCTTCTTGGACTTTTTGGGTCCTTGCGTGGTCGATGAATTCATGCAAACCTTTAGATCCAAAGGCTTTGATGCCATTATTCCGGCGTAACTGCAGCGGACGTGCAAGGTATTATGCAGCTAGCTGGCTGTTATCTACGCATATTTCGTTAGATTAGGCCATGTTCCGAAGGCATGAAGTCTGGTTATAGTTACATTTATACCGAGGCCGGTAAAAGCTCTCACGTCAGTGCAAAAAACTTTAGGCTAATCAGCCTATCCTCGTTTTTTTTGGAAAAGTTTGAGAGACTCAGAGGCATAGCAAAGTACCGAGGAGTAAACTGTTAAGGGCCTAAGATGCCTACATTATAAACAAGTCGGTCTACACTTCTTTGCAAAAGACAATGTCACGGTTGGAGGGAGACCTTTCTCGACATCAAGGATGCCTTTAACAATGTGTGGCTGGAGGCAGCGTTTAAAAGATTTAGTTAAAGAATCGAAACTCAAGCACCTTACAAAGAGTTTTCTTTACGGTCGAAGGGGAATTCCTAAAAATTTTCTTTTTACCCACTGGTAGTGGGACTGCAGTCAACATTATACTAAATGAACTCGGCGAAAGAAGCTGTCGGGTTATTGCCTAAGAAGACAACGTTGATGTCATGGTTAAACAAAAATTTCTAAACACCATCTACCAGCTAACCGTGGTATCCAACTGGTTAGCGACTTAGCCGTCCACCCTAGTAAAACTAAAGAAGAGTAAACTATTTACTATGAAGTGTTAAATCCTAAAGTTTCATCCTTAGAAACATTGCTCTCGTAGACATTGCCGACAAATGTATTGCTGCTCCTTCAACTGCTTTCATTAAAACCACTGTTGTGGGTTTCTCTCTGCTAATGTGCTGACGTGTGAGATGTGGATGGGGAGAAATCGCTGAAGAAGTGGAGCAGTGAGCTTTTTCACTATGGATAGAAGCTAAAAGGCAAGGTTGGAAGGGGAGAAAAGAGTTCTCCATTAATCTTAGGTTTAGTCTATAGGACTACTATAGTATTTTTCACTAACGTACCGCCCGTGCGCTCAGCAGGCCTATGTCGACGACCAGTGTGTCTGCGAGATCTAAGACAATATATTAAGAATTAAATTAATTAAAAATGAAGATATTTTATTTTCCGAATAAAATTATAAAAGTGAAGAGATCATTCATCACCAAATAGTTCTCAATAATAAGTAGAAGAATAATAATAAAATTATGTTAGGCATCTTAAGGAATAGGTAATCGATATTTAGCAATTACACCTTTCCTGTATCATTCTCAAAACCAGATTCAAAGGTAAGTAAAAACCTTTAGAATTTTAATTGGCTTAGTGTTTCAAATGAAAAAATTTATGTTTCTGGGACAACAAGCTGAGATGGAATGCTAAAGTTTTTTTTATCAAATTCTATCTTTTGGCACAGTTTGCTACATTTAGGTTGAACTGTGACCTTCTCACAGTCGCAAACTCGCTCGTAGATTAGGAAGCAAAACATTTACATACCTTCTGGTCGATATGTTTCAGGCCCGCTTCTTACAGGGTTTGTCCGGAAAGTAATATGACTGATTTTCTTCCATCGCGACTGTACTTCGGAGCAAGGTGCAATGACTAGAATCGGTAGAGGGCGTTCCTCGCTAACGAACGAGCGGCTGGTCAGTTATTTCCGCACATCTAGAGAGTCACGACAAACATTTTCCCACGAATTGTTTCTGTGAGAGGTGCAAGCCGAAAATGCAGCGTTCGTTATAGCAGATATGTTTGATATGATCAAGCAGACTTACTCAGATGTTTCTTTAGCAAGAAGTGGTGTGTTTCGGTGGCAGCAGGAAGAGGTCGCTGATGAAGACCGGAAGAATGAGCAAATCCAAAGTGAAAACGATGCTCATTGTCTTTTTTTACATCAAAGGCATAGTCCATCATAAATTTATGCCTCCTGGACAAACCAACGTCAACGCCAAGTTTTACGAGGAAATCCTCAATAGACTCAAACGAATCATTCGAGTTCGGCAAGACATCGCAGCCGATTGGAAGTTGTACCACGACAACGCCCCGCTACACACCGCCTATCTTGTAAACAGCTACCTAACCAAGGCCGTCATCCCAAGGCTTCCGCAGCCGCCCTACCCTACCCCGCGGACTTTTTGTTTCCTTGCCTGAAAAGGCCGATGAAAGGGGATCCAAGCTGCATGCACCTCGGCATCGTGCTGGCAGTACTGAATCCACGCAGAATGAGCATTTTTTTAAAAAATAAAGTTTTTAAGGAATTGTAACGATTGGTTCAATAAATTTTTTTAAATCGACTCAGTCCTATTACTCTCCGGACAAACTCTGTATATTGAACAACCGAATAAATATGAAAATAGTGTATTACAGATGGCCGTACCCCATAGAGTTATAGCTTTAGGAAGTATTATTCGTGTTCTATTAAAGAGTTATTATCCTGTACCTGCCATATATGCGAAAAAAATATAGAAATCGGTTGCGTTCGCTTTAGAATCCTTTTACTTAGTCATTTTACGGTCGCCACAAACTAAACAATTGATGCATGAAGACTACAGCGATACTCGCGTCTTTGCAATATTTATAAATATAATAGGGCAATTCAGAATCTGGTGCAAATGGTCTTGCATATTTTCAATTGCAAATTCGCTGTACATTTTGTTGCTTTTACACTAACAAAATCAACAGCGAATTTGCAATTGCAAATATACAGGACCATTTGCACTAGATTGTGAATTGCCCTAATATAGTAGGAATAGTAGAATGCATGATACTGGATATAGATATACATATTTGAAGTTGTTGCTGAACTTAAATTGCCGCATCGAGAACGAGTATTATTTTGGCAAACCGCCTGAATCGTTAGACATACAGTTCAAATTACAAGTTGATGAAACTTTAAATATTTGTGCAATGTCAGCAAACATTAATATACATATGCATATATAGTATATAGTACATACGCGCAGGAAAACAGTATGCAAATTTGGTCGGTTGGTATTGACATTTAAACATTGACAAACGCATTGAAAGCAGAGCTTAACTTACAACATACAAGCACATACAGCAAGCAGCAATAAGATAAGCAAAACAGTTTGAAGGGGTTAGGTGCATTATTGCAGTATTTTCATACTATAAATCATTGTGGAGGAACTTGGTGGGATATCGCTTGTTGCTGAATATTACATTGTGTATATGTATATTTCTATACATATATATGTAGGATCTGACTTATTTTATTTCAAATAAACTTTAGCTATTACAAATTACTATTTTAAATTTTACGTTAGAATATACACATGTTGTTTGTTTGGCTGTCCGTTGTTGAATGAATATTTTCTTGTCTCTTAGCGTTATAACGCTTCTTAGAACTCAACGCAAGCGTCAAATGTGCCAAGTAGTTCCATACGTTTTTCGTGTACGCTCTCAGCTGTGGTTGCTATATATTCTAGTTCCGTGCTGAATGTGGTCTATTCCGTTCAAATAGTATTCAATAATGCTAGGTCTTAAGAGACACGACTCACGTGTAATTAGTCAAAATCAAGTTATGTATATTACATGCTGGCAATGCCAGAGCATTCATTTAGCATATCGTGAAGATGCTCCGTTATGTGATGGTGTAAGGAATAGCATGTTCAATAGCCCATTAAGTTGACCATAAATTGAGCGAAGCGCACGAAACACATTTTTTACAGAACGGGAATTATAAACGTTGTTCAAGCATAAGTCTTCCCATGATGAAATGCCAACCAATACTGAACAAAAAGAAAATGACAGCTCGATACGACTCACGCACGATCTGTCAATAAAAGGCTATTGTAAAAAGTACATCTGCTGGGATAATCTTAAGTAGTAAGTAATCATAAATACATACGTAAATAGAATTGGCTTCGTAAGTAGAAAATTCGTTTTATCTTTCTGCTTGCAATCGTAGTTAGATCCATGAATTTTACGAATAAACTGGAGGCTGGGTAAAATTCATATCTTCTTCCGAAGTAAATGTTTATGACTTCTCTTAGAAATACATAAATGCTCTTTTATCTCCTCTACGTCATCTTCTGTTAAAAATAGCATTTAAAGGGCTTAGCACGAATCATGAATCGAGAATAAAGCGCTCAAATAGTCACTATTTTATGTGTGGGTTTGTATATATTTCGATTCCAAACTGGTGGGTAAAGGCTTAAGCATATCCATGAAAATTTTTTTGCTTCATCGCAACTGCTTTTAAAAATACCGGAAGGGTGCATGGCACGAAACTGTAGCCGCATTTATACGCCGCCTTCGCATTGCTGGAATTCAAACGTTTGAAGGACATTCGGTACAAGATGAGGTAAAGCTTTTATATCCTTATATTCATAAATAGCTCTTCACCAACAGTCAAGAGCTTTCATCATTGTTCGATTGCAATGAGCCGATCCTTACTCACTGCTATTTCACTTTAGTAAACTAAATAAAATAAAGGCCAATTAAAACGCGATTTAAAGACTAACGCAGTAATCTGGTTCTTATTAGCATGCGATTGACTTCTTTGTTATTAACATATTTTGTGTGTACTAATGCTTGAAAATTGAGCAACGGTTATTTAATAGCAAATCATTTTGTATGTGTTTATTTCAATGATTTCTGCAGTTCATAAGTACTCATGGAGCATAGACTTACATATCCCCACAGGAAAAAGTCTAACGGTGTGATATCACATGATCATGATGCCAAATCGACCAATTCAAAACGTGAAATTATCTGCTCACCGAAGTGTTCTCTCAATATGTCCACTAATTGGTGCAATGTGTGGGAAGTGACCCGTCTTCTTGATACAAAATATCGCCAAAATCACGAGCTTCAATTTCAGGCAAGTAATAGTCTGTTATCATTCCGCGATTACGGTCGCCATTGACGATTACTTTTTCACTGGCATTATTTTTAAAGAAATATGGGTCGATGATTCCACCAACCACAAACCAGACCAAACCGTTGTTTTTTCTGCATGAAGTGCCAGCGTGTGAATCTTTTCGGATTGCTCTTTGACTGAAATGTTCCAATTTTGCTTGTTTGCCTACCCATTGAGCCAAAAATGGGCCTCATTGCTGAACAAAATTTTGCTCGAAAACGTCGGAGATGACACGACTCACGCGTGATCTGTTGAAAAAGTATCTCTACTACCAGTATCTATTTTTTAGATTTTATATGGGGGGTGTGATTGTTTTTGTTTGCCAAAACTAGCTATCTCAGCAATGAATATCTAGCTTACCTTGCTTGACCTTCAACAGAAACTCATATATGCTCAAAAATTGTATTATGTAATTCTTTGTTCTTGTAAGGATTAAGTACAAAAATAAATACATATTTTATACATTAACAGTACATATTTCTATACAAGCATGCACGCTCATATCTTCAATAAAAATAAATTGGGGAAGCTATTGTATTATAAACTTGCAAGCACTCTTAACTAAATAGTTTTTATTATTATTTCCATCATATTCCTCTGTTCCATCCAATTCTGAAAGCTTTTGCTGTATCAACTCTTCTTATGTGAATCTTCGTTGTCATGTTATTTTAAAAACGCTTCACGTAATTCTGTTTTTCTACAATTCACAAACTTAAAAAATTCAGAATATTTAATTTTCAAATTCATTCTGTGGACTTACTAAAGAATATCTCCATGATATCTATTTGGGCTCCTTTTAAAATTTTCCGTTTCAAACAGTGATACAGGTTTTCAACTCCTTTATGTTTATGTTATATTTGACGGCATTTGGACGAATTTACCGCATTATGACAGTTGTATCTTCAAATCGTATGTTGTTCACCGGATTGGTACGAAATGTTTCACCACGTAGTATTACAAATGCACCAC